>NW_028222786.1:0-25755 GCF_056783735.1 Eptatretus burgeri | reverse complement strand
TGCCAACCCCAATGACAAGTCAACAGCTGTCAAAGACAATCTGGAACTGGAAACCATTGTTGTGGTGTTTTGATCATGCCATTTTGCAAAGGCTCAACAGATCATGTGACAGAATCCAGTTTTGTGGAAAAGGTTGGTGGTGAGACTAGATGATTTCCATCAGGCAATCTCCTATTTTGCCAGCCTCATAAAATAGTTTCAGAATTCAGGTCTTCAGAATGTTTTTATATAATCTGAAGTTTTGGCTCCTGGATTAATGAATGGTGTTGTTGGATCACCATGACAACAGAAGCATGCTTGCCCATTTATCTGATACTTACGACCATGCAGAGGTTGAAGAGAAAAGCCTTCATAAATGATATCAGTGATGAAGAAGTAGTTGAGGCCTTCAAACTTGCAGTGCATCTGAACCAAGTAGGACCATCCCCCCACAATTTCTGAGTTTATCAATGGCAGCTGCATCCTCACGTAATGGACAAACATGACAACAAGCCGGTAGGTGACATGGGTGGTGGCTATATAATTGCATACTAGTCATACAGTTTTTGACGCATCGGGCTAAAAAATTTTGACAAAGAGGTTGATTATAGCGCGCATAAAAGTGTGGAAGCCGATTTTTGATTTTCGAATTTTTTTTTCGGATTTTTTCAAAAATTTCAAAGTCCCGTTGCTAGGCAATGGTGGCATCCATAGCAACGGTGCTCAAAAGCATACAACTTGATCCTGGTATGAACCTACCAGTCAGGTTTCATCAAAATCGGTTGACTCCTCTGGCCACCAGAGCTGTCCATTACATACAAACAAACAGACAGACATACAGACAGACGGAAAACCTGAGAATAAGGGTAGTCTAGCAACGCGACCACCCAATAGTCTAGTGATGCAACCACCCAATATTGGCAGTCATTTGGTGTACTAAGGGGGGTGCAGGGTTGGCGGTCCATCCCGGGTGACAGCCGGGGGGGGGGTGCCATTGAGATAGTTGAAATACCAGTACGACGATATAACGATGGTTTTAGTTGCAAGTGACATTATGATATTATTATTTACCTAATACTAAAGACAGTAACTCAGTAATAAAGTTAATTTATTTGTGACACCAAAATAATCTTGAGTCCAAGTTCCGGAACAAGAAGGACATGTGTAAGATAAGGCCAAAAAAAAAAAAAAAAAAACGCCAGTTGATCATCCCCACTTGCTTCCTTTTTTGTACCCACCTCCTTTTTTATGATGTGTTATTTTGTCAAACATCCGACTGACATTCCAGACCACTCTCCTGTCCAAGGGGTGGGGTGGCAACTTTAGGGGTTGTGGGACAATATTTCTAAGACAATGCACTGCAACTCGTGCAGGCCACCTTCCTGATGTTATCTCCCATAAATAATAAAATTGCAACCTTTGAACATAAACCTCGTGTGTTTCAATTATTGCATATCTAAATGTGTCAGTAGGCTCTGCACCACCCTGTATCTCCACAAGGAATGAGAAACCAACCCAACATTTGATTTCTGGACTTCATATTGAGACATAGTTGCAACAATGTTTTCATTTTTATGAGCCCCTAGAAATGGAATATAGAAATTTCCTCTCTTTACACCCAATTATTGGTCCCATGGTAGTTTGCATATGACCATGTAAATGATGCAAGGTATATTCTTACATATACTGCAGAGATGCGGAATATAGTCCATACCCATGGCCCAATACATGATTCTCTCATGGATTGTGAATTTATCATACAGCAACAGAACCAGTATGGATTTAGTCAGATTGCACCTGACCAGCATATTTAACAAGCATACAATGGGCACTCAAAAAATAAGGGTGGAATAGCAGAGATAACTCCGAATAAGGGTGGTCTCAATTGTCGTATGTGGTCTCACCATGAGAGAACTGCCAGAGCAAAGGCTTGCAAAATAATGTCAAGCAGGGATGAGAATGCTGTACTAAGAAAATATCTTGACAATGGTTAGATGTAGATCAAGAAAAAAAATCTTAATGAGGATAGGATCAAAGAAAAAGAAAAAGAAAAAGGAAAATCAAGAAAAGAAAAAGGTAGGATGATAACATTGAGACAATGACCAGTACCAGATGATTAATAGTTGATTATTGGACCTATGAAGGGGAGGACCTGATCAACATTTATTGTGAGGTTGTTGCACCACATATCAAGAGGTTGCATTTCCTCGATGCTTACAGCATTGGGATGCTTATTACAGATAAGTTGTGTGGAAAGAATGCTAACAAGTAGAACACTTGATTTGTCTTAACCAATCAAAACCCAGAATCTGAAAGGTTTGCGGCAAGCATGGAGTCAGTCACAAAGCTTAATTCAGAAACTGTCACCTTGAGATGCAGTGGTGAGCTGTTCAGCCAACTGTTGATAGTTAGTAAGATAAGGAATGCAGATCCGCAGTACATGTGACAGACTAAATATGAAGACACACAAAATCAACCTTTGAGTGAGCCTGAAAAGATGTCCCTGATGGATGTGTGGACTCGTCTTCACAATTCAACTTTGAGGGTCGATGGCATGGTGCTCCTTCTGATGATTCACAATGCACTTAGTACCTTTGGTAACCTTTCCGAAGATGTACTTGTAAACCTCGTGCTTCTTGATAAGCACTGTGACTCCATAAGAGAGAAAAGGTTGTTTGCCATTTGTGTGTGCAGACTAATTGTACTGATGGAAATTAAGTCAGGTAAAATATCTTCAGACTCAAATGCATATTAGATGCTGCTCTAACACCAAATAGGCACTGCTTGAAACATCATTCAATGTGTGCCAGGCACGAGAGTGCCATTCATGGCCTCTCGCTGCATTTTTTTCATCTCTGCCCCAATCCCCTCAGTAAAGCATCAAGACTGGAAGAACTACTGTATTACTGGATGGCACAGGCACCTGCTCCTGTAAACGTTTTGAAGCATGTGCATCCCAAATACAGGAAAAATGGATGCCAGAGTCAACCCTGCTCCATGCAGGATTATCATGTTCAGTACTGACTTTTAGAATTGCAGTGACTCGCAAAAAGAACAGTGAGTCAGAAACTGTTGATGATGTTGATGTTGATGACAATACAGCCAGGGCACTCTGAAATACCAAAGCTCCACGGCCGACCCAAGATGCACAAAGAATGAATACCAGTCCGACCCACTGTAGCCCAAGAGGTGCCCCCACCTACAAACTTGCAAAAGGGCTTTTCCATCACCTCAAGCATTTGGTGTGAGATTCACGTCACATGGTCGGCAAAGCCGAGGATTTCCTCTCGCATATCAAAGATGTCCACATTGAAGATGATGAGATAATGGTGGTTTTTTTGATGCCACAACCCTATTTACCAGCATCCATCCCCAATGATCTAGAGACAGCCAACACTTGTGGACCAAGGGCTGACAGATGACAACTGACCCAGTCCAACACAGCTGCTTTCACTGGTGGACTTGTGCACCACATCCATGTACTTCTTCTTGGGAGGTCATATTTACCATCAACACCATCAGCGATAGCATAGTCAGCAATTCATACCAATGAGACTCTCAGGCATGCACCACGTGCAAACATCAAAAGCAGTCTATATATCTATATATAAAGATTACACAAGGTAAGTGCTAAAAGCCTTCTTGGCTTTCCCTCCATTCACAGGTGAGATATGTGGGTGCGTCTTTCTATAATAAATATATATATATATATATATATATATATATATATATATATATATATATATATATATATATATATATATAAATATATATATATATATATATATATATATATATATATATATAAATATATATATATATATATATATAAATATATATATATATATATATATATATATATATATATATATATATATATAAATATATATATATAAATATATATATATATATAAATATATATATATATATAAATATATATATATATATATAAATAAATATATATATATATAAATATATATATATATATATAAATATAAATCTATATATATATATATATATATATATATATATAAATATATATATATATATATATATATATATATATATATATATATATATATATATATATATATATGTATATAATATATAAATATATATATATATATATATATATATATATATATATATATATATATATATATATATATATATATATATATATATATATATATATATATATATATATATATATATATATATATATATATATATATATATATATATATATATATATATATATATATATATATATATCTACTCGTGTTCAAAAAAGCCATGTGTTATCGTTTCGTGTTAAAAAAGCCATGTTTGTGTTCAAAAACTATGTTTTGTGTTACGCTTCCCAAAAAATGGAGCCATGTTTTGTGTTAATAAAGCCGGTGGGACGCCACATATTCGCCCCAAAACGCTCCCAAGGGTGGAGCGGGTGGGCCGGTCGCTTAGTGTTCAAAAAGCCATGTTTCGTATTGAAATTAAAACTATTGTGCTTTCTTATTTAATATTAGATAAAAAGGGCGGGAGCGGTGAAGACATGTTATAGCCGCGTGTTAGAAAAATTAATTAATGTTCATCAAGCTGGTGCTTCAAAAAGCCAATGGCTGATGCTTCCCAAAAAATAAGTGTTATTGTGTTAAAAGCCATGTTTGTGTGGACGTTAAAACAAATGGATTTTAAAAAATATCAGTCTATTAAGAAAAAGAACGGCGAGCCAAAATCGTGTTAAAAAAAAGCACATGTTTGTGTTTAAAACACAGCCATGTTTGTGTTCATTGGGGAAAAAGCCATGTTTGTGTTAAAAAGCCATACTTCGTAGAAAAAACCCGATAATTGTGTTAAAACCAGCCAAATCAATATAAAAAGACATGTTTGTGTTAAAAATCAATATGTTTGTGATTAAAAAAAGCTTCCATCTTGTGTTAAAAAATATGCAAAAACATTAAGCTCGTGTTCATGTTATATATTACAAAAGCCATGTTTGTGTTTAAAAGCATTAAAAATCAAGCTATGTTTCTTAAAAAAAATATATTGTTGGTAACCTACATAAAGACAGTGTCAGGTTAATCAAAAGCCATGCTTTGTTTTTGAATCCGCTAATATTCTCAAAAAAAAAGACATGTTTGTGTTAAAAAAAAAAAAAGCTGTGTTATTTGTAAAAAAGATGCCAGTGTTCAAAAAAGCCATGTTTGTGTTAAAAAATATGTTTGTGTTCTAAATGCCTTCATATGTTCCATCATCTCTGTGTTCAAAAGAAAGCCGTGTTCGTGTTAAAAAAAGTAAGCCGTGTGTGTGTTCGTGTTCAAAAAAAGCCATGTTTCATTTTCTTAAAAGCTATGTTTGTGTTACCAAAAAATGACATGTTTGTGTTGAAAAAAATTGGCTCCAAATGCCGTGCTCGACCACATGTTCAAAAAAGCCATTTGTTCTTTAAAAAAAGCCGTGTTTACGTTTAAAAAAAGCCAACTCTTGATAGTTTCTTCTTTACCGTTTCGTGTTCAAAAAAGCCATGTTTATGTTAAAATATACATGTTGTTTCGTGTATGAGCAAAAACAGCCATGGAGTTGTGTTCAAAAAAAGCATGTTCAGATGTGTAATACAAAAAAGAGCCATCCTTTTCATGGTATTAAAACGCGAGAAGTTATTGTTATTTTAAAAAAAAACATAATGTGTTGTACCTACATTTTTATAATTAAAATACTTGCAATATTGCTTTGTTCAAAAATAGCCATGTGTTGTTTGACATTAAAACAATCATACAAAAACCATTTACGGATAAAAAGCCATGTTTGTGTTTCAGATGTTTGGTAAAATTTGTTTAAAAAAGCGTGGATTAGTTTCTAATTTTAAAAAGCCATATTGTTAAAAAAAGCCATATGTTACCATGTAACTCACTCTTAAAAAGACATGTTTGTGTTAAAAAAAAGCTGTGTCAAATTTGTTGAATAAAAAGACAAGAAGCATATGTGTATCCAAAATATAGTGATAATGTTTATGTTCAAAAAGCCATGTTTGTGTACATAAAAAAAGCGTATTCGTGTTTTTAAAAAAAAAAGCCATGTTAAGTAAATGGTTACAATATGTTTGTGTTAACACAGCTATGTTAAATAGGGAAGACATGTTTTTTAAAAGAAGCCAGATGGTTACCACATGTATTTAAAAATAATAAATGAGTGTTATAAAAGCCATGTAATTGTTTAAAACAGCATCAATCAAAAAAAATATATGTGCATAATATCAAAAAGACATGTTTGCAGTGCAAAATAAGCCGTGTATACATGTTCAAAAGCCATGTTACTACAAAAAAAGCCGTGTTCGTGTTCAAAAAGCCATGAATTTAACTTGAATAAAATATGTTGGAAAGTGTTTGTGTTTCAAAAAAGCGACATATTTTAGTTGATTAAGTACATATAAAGCCGTGTTCGTGTTCAAGAAATAGCCATCTTGTGTTCAAAAAAGCCGTCCATTACCGTGTTTCTCTCAAAAAAAAAGCCATGTTTGTGTCCTCAAAAGAAACTTTTTTACATGTGATTTATTAAAAAGACCGTGTTCGTGTTCAAAAGATAGCCATGTTTGTGTACAAATTATACCATGGATTTGTGTTTTAAAACAAGACATGTTTGTGTTGAAAAGTTTGGAATGTGTTCGTGAACAGGAAAAAGCTGCCGTTAGGTTTATGTTAAAGGATAGGGATGTTATAAGAGAAAAAGACCAGCATGCTTGTGTTCAAAAAGAGTAGTTGATACCAGAGAGATTGAAAAAAGCCATGTTTGTGAAAATTATATAAATGTTATCATAATGTGCTCGTATTCAAAAAAGAGCCGTGTTCGTGTTAAAAAAGCCATGTTTGTGTTTAGAGCCACACAGTGGAGGAAGTCCAGCAAAAGCCATGTTTGAAAAATTCCAGAGACATCTTAATGAAAGGCAGACTATATATTGGAGATATGTTAAAATAAGCCGTGTTCTTATGTCTGATATTGAAGCCATGTTGTGTAAAAAAAGCCGTGTTCATGTTCAAGGTATATATGCTTGTGTCAAAGAAAGACCGTGTGTTGGATTAAAAAGCTATATTTATATGTCAACTAAACTCTATATGTGTTATGACCTTGCCGGGATGTTCAGCTTTAATTTCAAAAAGCCGTGTTCGTGTTCAAAAAAGCCATCTTGTTTGTGTTAAAATCACATCCATGAATAATATATAAAAATCCGTGTTGAACATTTCTAAAAAGCCATGTTTGTGTTAAACGAAAGCCATTGTTAAAAAAAATGTGTTCGTATTCAAAAAAAGCCATGTTTGTGTTAAAAGTAAAAACTATTTTGTGTTTCTAAAAGAGACATGTTTGTGTTAAAAAAAAGTGTTCTGTTCAAAATATTATCATATAGCAAGATAATAAAATATGTTTGTGTTAATATAGGCTTATGACTGTGTTTGCATAAAAACGCCTTTCACAGCTGGAAAAAATTTGTCATCTTGGGATAAATCATCCATAAGAAAAATCGAGTTTGTGTTGAAAAGCCATATCATATGTTATAAAAAAAATACACCTAAAAAATTGTTTGTGTTCAAAAATAGAATCATCTATACTTTCATAAGTGTTTAAAAACACAAACTCTCGGTTTAAATAACCATGTTCGTCTTAATGAGGAATGCAAACCTGTTTGTGTCGGTATCATAGATGTATCATAAAAAAATAGCCGTGTGTGCCATAATATTTACGCTAAATATATTTAATTTGTGGTCAAAATATACCATCGATGTTGTGTTAAAAAAGCTATGTTTGTGATTAAAAAAAGACTATGTTTGTGTTAAAAAAAAGCCGTCTGTATGTTCAAAAAATCCATGTTTTTGATATTTAAAAATATATGTTATGTTCAATAGGATTTATATGCTTGTCAAAAAAAGACGTGTTCGTGTTCAAAAAGCCATGTTTATTACTATGATAAATAAGCCGTGTTAGTGTTCAAAAAGAGCCTTATCTTCCTGTTTTAAAAACAGAGCCGTGTTCGGACACGTTTAAAAAGCCGTGTTCGTGTTCAAAATTGTGTTTGTGTTCAACAAAGTTTTTTCAACAAAGTGGTATTTGAAGGTGTGTGTTAAAAAAAGCCGTGTTTGTGCTGAAAAAAAAAAACATGATGTCGATGTTCAAAAAGCCATGTTTGTTTTTTTTTAAAGCCATGTTCATAAAAGCCTTGTTTGAAGTAAATTGAAGACGTGTTATTCACCAAACGAGCGGAGTCGCCGTTGTCCTGTTTAAAAAGCCATGTTCGAGTTTAAAAAAGCCATGTTTGTGTTTAAAATCCTTGACAAGTTTCTGAAAGTATCATGTTCAAATGAGAGAGCCATGCTTGTGTTTAAAAAAGCCCTGTTCTTGTTCAAAAAAGACATGTTTGTGGGCATTAAAAGAAAGCCTTCGGGTCACTTTGTGTTAAATGGGGATAAAAATCATGTTCGTGTTCAAAAAGCCATGTTAGTGTTAAAATAAAGCAGTGTTCGTGGACTTCAAAAAAGCCAAGTTTGTGTTAAAAGAAAGCACAGGTTCGTGTTATAAACCGAAATTTTCGTGGAAACTTAAAAGCCAGTGTTTGTGTTAAAAAAAAAAAAAGCTATTTGTGTTTAAAAAAGCCGTGTTCGTGTTCAAAAAGCCATGTTTGTGTTTAAAAAACAAGCCATGTTTGTGTTTCAAAATCACAAATACGTCAAAAAAGGGGTCCATGTTTAGGCAGCCAGATTTGTGTTAAGAATAAAGCCGTGTTAATATTCAAAAAATATATTATATATTAAAGTTAAATATATTGTTCGTATGGTGAAAAAAGCCATGTTTTGTGTTTAAAGAAAGCCATGTTCGTGTTCAAAATCAGCCATGTTTGTGTTAAAAAAAAAAGCCATGTTTGCCGCGAAAACACCCAGCCGTAGTTCGTTTTGAAAAAGCAATAGCACATGGCTATTCTAAAAAAAAAAGCCTGTTCTTGTGCAAAAGACATGTTTGTGTTAAAAAAAAATCATGTTTGTGTTTAAAGAAAGCCATATTCGTCTTCAAAAAATCCATGTTAGTTTTAAAAAAGCAGTGTTTCTTTGACAACTCTGTTCGTGTTATAAAAACAGAACATTGGAAAAAACTATGAAAGATTCGATTGGTGGATTTCAGTTGTTGTTCTTGAGGAAATCCTGGAAGAGAAATGTTAAAGCACAAAAATTAAGGATTGGTTTAAAATCTTGAAACAGAACTGTATCAAGTCTGAATCAATTGAAATAAACTCCGTATGTTGCAAAAACCTCTCAAAAGAGTCATTGGTCTTGAAGAAATTTGAGAGTACGACTTGCATACCTGCAGAGCTTTAGTGAACAATCGAATACCCAGCATTCAATATCTACTGTACTTCAATTAAAGTAGGATACAGTAATTTACTGGTGTATAAACGGTCATTTCTTTTATTTTAGAATAAAACCCTATTAGAGGAGAGATGTTGATACCCACCGGGTTTAAAAAAATAATTGTCTTAAAATCGATCAATGCTCAGATTTCAATGATATTCCTCAAGGCCCGGTCACACCTTGACGTTTTAGCCAACGTATGCCGATTTTTGAATTTTTTTTCTAAAAACGCTGGCACACGTTGAATACGTTATGGGTAAGTTTTGATAACATTGAGAGCACGCTGAAAAACACTGCCATACGTCGTTGTACGTTGGCTTTAAACGTTGTACTTTTTGGTTGTCCTCAAATTTTTTCATGCTTGAAATTTCTGACGTATGCCGGCGTATGACTCACATGTTCCGCTATACTGGCCACAAGTTGTATGCACGGTCTGCGATCGTTGACAGACGTCAGCACATGCTACTTGTAAAGTTAATCATAAGTTGAGACACGCCGAGGTAATGTTTGACGTACCCGAAACTTATTTCTAACCTATGATTAACGTGTTGTTGGCACGTTACGCGATCGTTGCCACACATCGACAGACGTCACTTTTAAGTTACTCATAGGCTGAAAGACATCGGTATAATGGATCGTCCTTACGTCAGTGTCCACATTACGGCCAGGACACTTATTTGCAACATTCTTTAAAACTTTTCTTCGGCATGACGAGGATGTTCACACTTTCGATGTCTTGCTTGGCTCATGATTCCAATTGTCCATCGGCAGCGTCTATTTAAAATAGTCGAGTTTGAGCGTTTTAACACGTTCAGAAGAAACGCTTCAAATTTCCAAACCCCAGCATCCAAAAAACAAAGAGCGAGTGACAGCAATTTAAATCGTTCATTGTAAACAATGAAAATAGTTGAGTGGTACCGTTTGAAAGTCATTGAGTGTAAAAAAAATCCAATTGTTGAGTACAAGCGTCTACCCTTTTTCAATAATTGGGGTTTGAGCGATTTAGCACGTTCAATAGAAACGATTAAAATTTCCGAGCGCCAGCGTCAAAAAACAAAGGCGAGTGACATAGCAATTTAATGTCGTTCATTGTAAACAATGAAACTAGCTGAGTGGTACCGTTTAAAAGTCGTTGAGTGTAATGAACAACATGAACAAACTACTACTAATACTGATACTGATACTGATACTGATACTGTGTACTGCTGACATGGACATCAACTCAAAAAGGACTCAATCACTGTTGGGTTCCCCTTTTATGAGCAGGATACACATATACCAATTCCCAAAACCTTCAAGGAACACGTCTTGATATGGCAGTTGTAAGCTAGAAACATGTTAATTTTTTTTTTGTCGACCGGAAGATGTCGTTGGAATACGTCTACATACGTCGATGTGTGTTGGAGACTACGTAAGGAATTGGTTCAAAATACGTCAAACATAAGTTAGAAATAAGTCTCGCGTAAAAAAGACATTACCGCGACGTGTTTCGACTTATGAGTAATATAAGTAGCCTTTGTGGACGTGTGTAAGCGTCCACATATCGTGTGTAAAACTTATCCCCATCGCATGCGGAACGTGTGTCATACGCCGAGTACGTCGTGTAAAATTTTGGTGGCCTGTTTTAAGAATTTCTTGACGTACTCTACTTACTACGACATTATGATAGCGTAGCACAGCGTTCTACTCACGTATACCAAACTTACTCGTACCGTATTTGACGTGACCCCAACGTTTCAGACACATTTTTTCTTGGGTCGGCATACGCTGGCAGGAATCGCCCAGGGTGTGACACAGATGTTGACACCCCATTTTCTACGGCAGTTATGAGATTCCAATCGTTGTGCGTCAGCCTTTTAATAGGCTACGTCATGACATCGTTAGCGATGCGTGCAACGCGCTATGCCTAAGTTAGACTATGGTTGGGCATCAGTTGTGTAGGCCGCCAACAGGTTCAGCGGTCGTTGGTATAGGTTATCACCTGTATGCCTAGCGAAACGTTCTGTGTCCATTATCAATGCGTTATACATAAGACCAAAGTCGCTATGAATGCGTCCAAATCTTAAAAAAAAAAAAAACATCAATTTCAACGTAAGCCAGCGTTTTTAGATACATTTTAATACGTTGCCATCGCTGGCTAAAACGTCAAGGTGTGACCGGGCCTTTACCTGGGCCTATCGATATGCATACACATGTTCTTGCAAGGTCCAGAATTAACCCCCACTCCCCTTCGAACACATCTGTGTTTTGTGGTTGGTAATTTTAAGTTTTCTCCTCTTCAGATATTCTAAAGTTGAACCCACTCAGCATAAACGAATGTCACATTCGTCCCCATAATGTGCTTGCCATTATAATTCTAACGTTCCTCTCGACAATTGTATATCCTCGAGGCAAGCTTGGAGTGTCATGATTATTCCTGGAGAGACGCACAATTACTTTGAGCACGTTGTTTTTGTCTCGTCAGAATTTCTGAAAAAGATGCTCATGATTGTTTCCTTCTTGGATAATAGCTCAAATCTAAAAAGAATCGAAAGCTTTAATTCTCTCCTTTTCTTTCTATATATTCTGCGATACAAGCACAATACACCACTTGGTGGTGAATATCAAAGTAATCTGAGTTATTAATAGAGAAACTGCTGTAATAAAAGGATATTAAAATGTATTTAATCCACAAAGGAAGCATACTTCCCTCCCCTACCCCACCACCACCATTTCTGATAGACCATCCTGGAAACTAATAGGTCTATAGCCGTGAGTACGATCCTCAGACAAAGACCATTAAAACTAATGTCACACTCCTTGTTATGCCTGTTTTATCTACAGGCTCCATCCAAAACCTTGATTCACTACTCATTAATGTTTTCACTTCAAATACACTGTGGTAGTGTGTTATATTTCAACTTATCTGTGGAGTGGGCAAAATCTTTGAGTTGCCAGGTGAGTAATACTGATCAATTTGTTGTGCTTTACAGAGTCTGGACGTGTGGTGGTCTACAGTGATTGTAACAGTGGCCCAGCCTAGACTCCCTGCATTCTGCGCCTGGATAAATGGAAACCAGGATAACTCCCTCTATTTGTCCTTTCCATCCTCTATATTGGCACACTTTTTATGTTTTGGGGTGGGGGAGAAGCGAAGAACTACTTGCATCTCGCACCTTGGTCAATTTGTGGGATGATTTGACCTGAGCTAAACTTGTGTTTTTGAGGGGAAGAAGAAATGCCACTCTGTGATGGAGAGGGAAGACTCTTCTCTCCCTTATTCTCCATCCTCGCTCTTCTAATATGCTTGGAATCTATGCAGCGAAAGTGGAGAAAGGCTCACGGCCAGATGGATGTATTTGATTGGTCGAAAGCCTTTTCTCACCATCCAACCCTTGCCTTTGTCTACGCTTTGGCTCCAGCTAATGGCGTGCTTGCTTTGCGAGGAAGATGTGGGAGATTGAGGGAATGTCTGAAAACACGTCAGGAACTGTGCTGACACATTCTGAGACTGTGTCTCTCTCTCTCTCTCTCTCTGTCTCTCTCTCTCTCTCTCTCTCTCTCTCTCTCTTTCTCTCTCTCTCTCTCTCTCTCTCTCTCTCTCTGTCTCTCTGTCTCTCTGTCTCTCTGTCTCTCTGTCTCTCTGTCTCTCTGTGTCTCTGTGTCTCTGTGTCTCTGTGTCTCTCTGTCTCTCTGTCTCTCTGTGTCTCTGTGTCTCTGTGTCTCTGTGTCTCTGTGTCTCTGTGTCTCTGTGTCTCTCTGTCTCTCTGTCTCTCTGTCTCTCTGTCTCTCTGTCTCTCTGTCTCTCTGTCTCTCTGTCTCTCTGTCTCTCTGTCTCTCTGTCTCTCTGTCTCTCTGTCTCTCTGTCTGTCTGTCTGTCTCTCTGTCTGTCTCTGTCTGTCTCTGTCTCTCTGTCTGTCTCTGTCTCTCTGTCTGTCTCTGTCTCTCTGTCTCTCTGTCTCTCTGTCTCTCTCTGTCTCTCGTTTATTTTTAGATTCATGTTCCTGGTTCTTTCTTCGACTTTGTGACTTTTTCTCTTCCTTTCTTGCACTGAGACATAACCAGTGGCAAGCGATGTTATTATAGCCTTAGCATCTTGGACACTTTCAGGCAAGCGAGGAGATAAACTTTGCAATCGCCTCTCTCCTTCGATGCAAAAGTTTGTCAGTAATGAGCTTTCACGGTGAGGCAAGAAGTGCTTTGCCCGGTGCTGTGCATCGCTGCGCAGGGCCATCCATTATTGTGCAGCGGCGTGCCTTGCTGTTTCGGTGCTGCATTCTGTGCACTGCTGTGTGGCACTGTCGCTGAGCGTTAATTTTTTTTTTTTTTTAATCCTTCATGGTTGGGGTGGAATTTGAAAAGTTTGAGGACTATGTGTTCTTTTGGGGTTGGTTTAAATCTTTTTGTTTTTTATTTGTGGATTTGTGTGGGATGGAGCTAAAGAGCAGAGGTGGCTGTGGAGTTGATCTAACACCTTTAGGTGTCTTGCTCCCTTTCAACCCACGGCCCTATTTCCTTCGCCCATTTCGCCATCGTTTGGCAGGGCCATGTTATGACGTGGTTAATGCGAATAAAGATCACCATTAAATGTTATTCTTGCTCTTCCTTTGTTCAGGGGTTTGAGGTGTTAGCAAAGGTGTGCACAGTTTTCTGACATGCAGTTCATGCTTACTACCTCTTGCAGTTTGGGGTCATTTCCGAAGCATTTGCTTTTGTGTCTGTTCCTTAAGGGTTTATGCAGGGCTGTGCACCAGTGAGTTGTAATCTCAAGGATAAATAATCAAAAAGCAACATTGACAATCGCAAATAAAGAAGGCTCGAGAAATGTTTTCTACTAAACCATGATATAGTTTTCTCTTTTTATGTGATGTTGCATATTGCGTCAAGGTGAGAAAAATCATTCTGCAGATGGAAATTAACAGATATTGTAACGAGAAAAATGATTGGATGGAGTGGAATGATGAAGTTGTGATTATGAAAAGGAAAGAATGACTGAGGCATGAACGAGTTTCCTTGATCTGCAGTTTATTTTGTGCATCATCTTTGAGGTTTCTACATTGGATAATGCACATTGTTTACAAGTTTGTTATAATAACCATCTTCCCAAATGTGGCACAGTGTTCAAGATGAGGCTGAATAAATGTGTAGCTTTTTACCTTAGGGTGTGGTGGAAATTAAAACTTTGCCAAACGATTGTTCTCGCTGCAAGCTCGGCCTGACCCAGAGGGAGTGCCAACTTGATTCTCCACTGAAGGCTCACGTACCTGCGCATGCGATGGGCACCCCTGATGCAACGTCGGAAGATCGTGGTTCAGTGCATTTCGTTTGAAGAGGGAAAGAAAGACAACCTTTTGCAGGCGAGCTACTCCGCTATCCTGGTACTGTACAGCTTTCCGAGATGATGTGGTTACGTCTCAAATCGGATTTGCTTGGCCATCACTGAGAGTAAATGAGTTTAGAATATCAAATTAACAGAAGAAACTTGAAGTACTGTTGGCTTTTGAATGTCATTGTGCTAGAACGCATGTGTAATTGGGTTTAGATGTTCTTGCTTATATGACTGATTCTGATGTCTCTGTTACAGACCATCAGTGCTGTCGGAAACAGTTTCTTGGCAGGTGTTATGCTGGGTGGTTTGCCATTACCTTCACATTTGTAGTTGAGGCAGGAATTTGGACATGAATTGCCGGCGATAGTTCACCTCTCTGCGAAGAAGCAGCAGTAGGATATTTAACATCCACCAAATTATGCTGGCAGGCGGGATTCCTGTTTTAACGTTCATTCGAGGGATGGCGTGCACTTTGAATCGCCCTCTCTGTTAAAACACCAGAATGACAGTTTCTAGCTGGGTCAAGATTCGAACCCAGGTGAGACGGCTCAGAAGGCATGTGGTACCTTTCGGGTCATCCTGCCAGCTTCTTATAAGATAGCTTTTGTTTTAATTCAGGTACATAATTACTTAATGAAGCAAAGCAAGTGACTGGTCACGTGATCGAGTGTGCAAGTTTCTTTGAGTCAGCACCTGCTTCATCATTTAATTGGTCACATGTTTAAGGTGTCTGTTTCGTAGCAAACCTAGTTTAAGGTGTGCAGTTTTAGTGAAACAAAAATTTAAATGAAAAACATTTTTAAAATGTCGATATTGAACCTTGGAGAATGGGGTTTAAAAACGTATATATATTGCCATGAAGATGAATCACATGTTTGAGCAGGAGCTGCTACTCGAGTATTGATTTTATATATATATATATATATATATATATATATATATATATATATATATATATATATATATATATATATATATATATATATATATATATATATATATATTTTTTTTTTTTTATATTTTTTTACCATGTTTTGGTTATAATTTCTCACCAATAAGCCTCTGGGTAGCAGCTCCCACAGCACGAAGATGCCAAAATTCCCTGCACCGGGGAGAAGGCTATACCCCCCCCCCCCCTCACCACCACACACATACACTCCCTGGCCTCTTATCAGGCGAGAAATAAATTATTTTTTACGTTTGCTCATATGGGCGGTTTATTGTGAATAAAAATGCAAATGTTGAGTTTTATTTAAGGTTTTATTGATTTTTTTTTGTTGTTGAAAGTTTCCTTTCCAAGCTAACAAAGAGATTATATTTTAAAACGTTTTTAGATTATACAAATGGAGGAGTGCTCATTCCCAAATGTCATTGTAAAGAGTGAAGCCATGCTCGTTTTATCCCTTCACCTTCCATTCTCAAACGAGCCGGTGCTAACTCGCGTCTGAACAACCTTCATCATCCCCCGCTCTACTTGCACCAATGGCACGTGTTGGAAACAACAGCAATATTCGCCTCTATAAAAGTTATCTGATCTCCCAATCCGCTGAACACCGTGGCTCATGAAGTCTCACCTCAGCACGGTGGTTAATATTTGTCACCACCGACCGTTATTCCCGCGCCACTCTGTACGCTGTAACTATGGTTACGGCGGGCTCGGAGCTCCCTGTGCACGAACGGATCTGCTCGTTTCTATTATTGTGCGTTCGGTGCTTTTAATCTATCACACATTCTGATCCCAAGTACGAAGCTACGTGCACGTTGTCCTTAAAAAAGGAAAATAAATGCAGAAAGGAAAACAAAAGCCGTTAACCATGTAAAATATTCCCATTTGAATTTCCCGCATTTAATCCAAACTTCCGGCGTCCCCCTGACCCAGGCCGGAAACGGCCGCGCCCGCCATGTTCTCTTTCCTCCCGCTTTCCCCTCGGCCCTCCCGGCGCCATGGATGCCAACTGGACCAGCTACCTGTATCAGGTGGGTGCTGTCCGCGTAGGGGCGGGCTACGGCCGGGGCCATGGGGTGAGGCAGAGGGAAGCAGCGCGGCCCTCAGGGCAGCGGCCGCGGGAGGAGAAGGGCGGGCGGGAGGGGACCGGAGGGAGGGAGATGGGGAGGGGAGAGCGAAGGGAGAAAGGGAGGGAGAGAGAGCGGGATATGACGGGGAGAGAGCGGGGGAGAAAGAGGGAGAGTGCGAGACGGAGATAGGGAATACTCGGGGGAGTGGGAGTACGACGGCGGTGGTAGTATCTCAATCTGCTATGGAGGAAAATGGCTTCATGGCGGGAGAGGGACAGAGAGGTCGGGTCGTTATAGGCCGAGGCACGTGAAAGGAACACAGGTTATTCCGAGAAAATATAGAGCGAGAAAGACTAAGTCGGATGGAGGTCTTTGGGATGCTTCACCACCTGTGGTAAACGTACGGCCAGACATTGCGATTGAGCAGTTAAAAACGGTCGGAACAAAGGAAACATAAATTTTGCTCGTACGTCATTCCTTTTCACCGTCCGTTACGTTCAAAGGCTGCTTTTCACAACATGAGGTGCCGAATTGTAATAACCCTGGACTTTCGTGTCTCCTGGACCTCAACATGTCCACCAGCACGGGGCTCTAAACGGCCAATCACGGGGAATGTTATTGTCACGTGACAAACGGGCACGCAGTGGTGGCATAAGCTTGGAATTGTCTCAAGTGCAGAGCCCATGTTTCATTATCAATACTTCTTGTAGTCAATGTGAATTATTTGTACCATAGGATGAGTCTCATTTTAGGGTTAAAATCCTGGGACTGTCAGTCCGGTCATGGTAATCGACGTCTTCGGTCTTGGACTCCCCACGTCGTCATCACGTACAAGCTACTGCTTGCTGGTTCGCATAATTTCTGGGTGGTGGTGGTGGTGGTTGATGGGGTTTCACTAGCTGTGTTGCTGATCAGGGCACTTTGTAGATCAGGATCGTAATTTTAGAATTTTCCCAGGGCACAACACACATTGGCCTACCTTTTTCTAAAGGTACTTTACCGTCTTTGATATCTACAAGTAGCAGTTACACCAACCGGCTCCACGTTCCTTTCAAAGGAACAGCGCACACATTGATGTGAGCCCTGCCTATGAAACACCAATGTGATTTCGGATCGGGAATCGTACGCAGGCTATCCAGCTCGATAAGTGTGCTACCTCCACACACTTTTGTCAGCCCAACTACTGCAATCCGATGCCCTTTTCAAATGCAATTCCAATATCTTTAATTTCTTTTCTTTTTTTTTTTCAGTAACAATTATGGTTAACCACCTTGAAATTGCCACTCTCATCAAAATGCTGAAAATTATGTTTGAAAGACCATTTGAATTACAGGTTAGCAAAGGCAGGTTTAAAGTTTCCTGCGAGCCGAACAGTATCACTGAAAACGTGCACGGCGCATGTTCAAAAGTCTTCGTCAGCATTAATACGTCATTTCTAAAGTTGCGTGTTGCATGTGAAAATGATCAAATGCGTCCTCATTCAGAAGTGTTTTTCTGCCGGTACAATCAGCTTGTCAAGCCACTTTTATCTTATCAAGGAAAGCAGTTCATTTTCTAACATGCCAATACTTGTCCACACTGAGCTGAACTGGTGAGAAGTTTTCTTCAAACCTCTCCTTGTTAAACATCTCTGGAAGGCATTTGGGTCGAACACTACATCGCTTTTATGAATGTTCTTTTGCGATAAACAAGTTGGAAGATGAATGGTGACAAATCCCTCAACAAAATGACTAAACTACTGTGAGGATATGAGATTGGCTGGGCAAAGAGGTCTGTGTGTGTGTGTGTGTGCGGGGCCACCCCTATGACCTTTCATCGCACTTTTACCTTTTCGTTTGAAGGTGGACAACTTTCTGTCTGACCTTGACTCTGTCTCAGGTACTGATGATATCTGTGCCAGTGTTCTCAAATACTCCTCTACTGTTCAAGTGCTTATGTTTGCTCTTTTAAACTTGTCCTTCACCTTTTGCATAAAAAGTCAAGGCTTCATGGAAGAGAGGTGGTGACATTAAGTAATTAGAAGGACACATGGGAGAGCGCACAACTCGGCCACGTAATGCCTGATCCATGAGAACATATCGGGCCCATTAAATTTTTTAAATATCATGCTGTACAGCACTATATCGTTTTTGGCCCGATCTCTCAATGATGAAGAATCACTTAAAAAAATTAATTCCTGCATCCAGATCCGGATCTTCACCAAAATCAAATCAATTCGTCCTTTTGACCCACCCAACCTGTCCACCAAGTTTCGTCCGAATCCATCCACAACTTTGAGATATCATGCTTTTTATCATTTGAGCCATCTCTCTCAATATGTTGAAGAATCACTAAAAAGATTCTAGTTGTCGAATCCAAATCTTCACCAAAGTCGAATCGATTCTTCCGTGTCACACACCCAACCTGTCCACCAAGTTTCATACGAATCCGTTCATAACTTTTTGAGATCATAGTGTTACGAATTTGGGAATTCGATTGCACACAACATACAGGTTCCTTTAGTCAGCGATGTCGATAAGTGCTTGTTCCCGAGATAGCTCACCTTCCATTGTTTAAATGTTCAGAAATCGATTAGATGTGCTGCGGATCGATTTAATAGTTAGGGAACAAACAATGGAGACATCCCTCACCCTCTTTTGCGAAGAGCAAGAAGAACCCTGCCGTCCCGTGACTCGTGATGTCAACAACTCCCTCCTACCGTGGCTGAGCGGGGGATGGAGCACGAGGGCATGAGTCATGAGTCACGCCGGGAGCGGGAGAAGGGCGGGAGAAGGATAAGAGGAGATCTTTTCTTTGTTCGTGTTGGGGAATTGCAGTCGTAAGCTTTTTGCTTTGGCAGAGAGTAGTCGTTCAGCAGACCGTTGGGTCCTGCTTGGCTTGCGTTAGGGTTGAGGCCTTCGGAAGATTTTTGCTTCGGCTTTCTCAGTGAGCTTTGGCTGAGGCCTGGCTCAGGAGGAGGCTTTTTGGAGGCTTTTTGCTTTGGGGGTTCAGTGAACTTCGGCTTCTGCTTGGCTCGGGAGAGCTTTTTGCTTCGAGCTGCTTTGCTTGGAGGAGAGTTGAGCTGGTCGCTCGGCTCGAGCTGCGAGTGATGGCTTCTTCTTCTTCTTGGTTCGTGGAGCTCTTTGTTCTCCATTTTGGTTCCCGGCTTGGTGCGACTCGTCGACCTTTTCTTGGAGGTGGTTCCTCTTTTTGGGGGAAGCGGGGTAATGGAACCGATACCAGCACGTGTTGAGAAGCGCGGGAGGAGTCGCGGGAGCTCGGGAAGGATCGCAGCTCACGGCGATTGGATCCAGCTCGCTCTCGCTGGGAACCCGTGGTCCGAACAACTTGAAGACCAATCGAGGTGAAGAGGTTTGAGATAGGTTCTGGGTTTCAGCTCACCTATCCTCCGAGTTGGAGCCTGTTATTAAAGGCCTCTGCCACCATTTCTTTGGTGTGTGTGTGTGTGTGTGTATGCGTATGTGTGTCCCGTGGGCCCGTCTAATAAGTAGGAAATTGTTAAGTGCTTCGTGTGCTGTAACAAGCTTGCATTGCATTTCCTCGTATAGACGGTCGTAGTTCTTTTGTCGTGCTTTTGTTGCTTGTATAATTGCATACGTGTTTTGCCTTGTTTAATTGCCTACGTGCTTTTGCAGATAATAAATGTCCTTGTGTGAATGCAAACCTGTTCGTTGCGTCCTCCTTCCTTAATTGAGCGTTGGGTCTTGCACTCGGAATATAGTTGGTTTTTAAATAGCCGGTAAAGTGATCGGGTCCAACGGGACTGCGCTGAGCACACCTGGCTCGGTAATCCTAAAAGGAAGTGAGCTGCTTAAGCCGGCTCGTTTCCAAGCGGTCCTGTTGAAGGCTGTATCCCTCAGTAAACCTACCCGCGCGAATAATTAGGTAACCCCAAGATTTGGCGATCGGACCCTGTAGTACGGGGCTGAGTGCGGACAAGGTTGTGGTGTGTGGTTAAAAACACACCAGTGGCTGGTTTCCGGCATTGATCCGGAGTGCCGCGACTGGATTGGTCCTGCCCAGTGGGCGAAGCGACCACTATTGGTTAGACGCGGTCGTTTGCACGCCGACGGGCGGGAAATCTACAACAATACTGTATATCATTTTTGGCCCCATCAATGGTGAAGAATCACTAAAAAGTTCTCGTAGTAGGATCCGGATTTTCTACCCCTCAAAATCTAAATCAGTTTGTCTCTGTCACACACCGAACCTGTCCATAAAATTTCATCTGGGATCCATCTTCAACTTTTTGAGATATCCTGTACACAAAAACAAACAGACAGAAAGGGGTGAAATCATAACGTCCTTTCACCTTCGGTGGCGGGAGGTAAAAAAGGCAATCTTATGATTGTAGGTTTTGGTGATTCTTTTAAAATTTGAGAACAGATCTTGCCACTGAACTGCTGTCTCGACTCCGAAAGGAATCTATTCCGATTTTTCACCAAAATCTAATAAATTCATCCTTGTTAGACACCCAACCTGCTCAACTCATTTCGTCTAACTTTAAGATATCCTGCACACGGACAACCGGGTGAAAAACATAACCTCCATCCATCTTTGGTTGCAGAGGGAATCGAGAGAAAACAACTTGGGTGTAAAAGTTATGTTAATGATTCAATATATGCATGGCTCACAAAGTGTGCATGCTGTGGTATGTTTGTAGGGAAATTCCACATAAAACTATTATGAGGTACTTGGACAAACCATCAATGGTCAGAAATGAAAGTAAAACATCTATCTCGGGAACCTGTAGAAACTGGCAATATCATACTCTCCATTTCCCTGTTTTATTAAAATCAACAGAATATGGGTTTTGTAACCTTAGAAATGTTAGTTTGATTGGTAAAATTTTTATTTTACTGTACTTCTTTCTTCTATGTGACAGTTATTTTGAGTGTGGTGACTCAGAATGTGAACTTTGGTGTCTCTTATGTTTTGATGTTCCCTTGTCTCCCTATTTGGGTTTTCTGGCATCTACCCTATCTGATGAAATAATGGATTTGTACATAACGCTTCATGTCCACTGCATCGAGAAAAATGATTCCAGTGTTGATGTTTCTTATGATTTTTATTCCAAATCACCCTTAATTTCTTGGAAGGACAGAGTTTAACGGGCAGAAAAATATACATCAAAATTGTGACTGTGGTGTACGTAAAATTCGGACCGCAAGTAATCCCGTCTTAATTTTCATGTCAGTCTCGCTTATGTACGAATCATCATCTCTCATCGGACGCAAATAACGTGCCAGTAGAAGAAAAATCTTGCCGCCTTGCAAACTTCCCGATTGATGGGATATATTGTGGGCACTTGCAAGCGTGTGGCCAGCACATTTCCACAAACGTTGTCAGCGGACATGTCTTCGGGTTAAGATATGGATAGATTCTGTGTTTCTGTCATCTTTAACTGCAATGTCACCTCACATTGTGAAGTCAAGCTGACAGGAATTTTATCCACATTTATTTTATCGAAGAAATCGACATCATGACATACAAGGGGTGGGGGTCACACATAGTCGCTATCTTGTTCTGTCTGGTAATTACCTCCTCCAGATTTCTTTCTTTGGGGGCTCATGGGTGAAGACCTTGTTTTTCGTGAAAAAAGCCTCGTACCTGGCCCAGGAATTTAAGGCTCAAATCAATGCAAAGTTTGAGGAAATTGGAGTGCCATCGAACTCTGCAGACGTGCGCGCGGCTCTGTGCTTCCGTTCGGCTGCAATTGTGCATCGATCACGAGGGAGGTCACTTTGAAAATTGCAATTGCATGTCATAATGTCGATTTCTTCGATAAAATAAATGTGGATACAAATTCTTTATAATCGGCTGTGTAAGTATTATCAACATCATTTAGTAATTGCTTTTGATTTGACACCTGATCATTCATGGTATTCATTCTTGTTATTTTTTATAATATTGTCTGGTAATCGGCTTCCCAAGTATCTACATCATTTGGTAATCGGCTTTCATTCAACGCTTGTGGTCATTCATAAGTATCTTCAGCTCTGCTAACCTTTAAAAGTGAAATACACCAGGCTTTCACAGATCAAAGCATGGTAAGCCGGCCATGGACTGGAGCATATCCAGACTGGTTGTTGTGAAACACCGTGGGTGCAACACATTGGCAGATTAGGGAGGTCGAAAAATAAGCACATACAGGGTGAGTCAAAAGTAGCGCCTGATTTCTTAGTTTTCTTTTCTATTGCCAGATTCTTTTTCTGGGAAGTCATGTTGTTAATAATTGTCTTGCAGATTATTAATTTTCGTAATTTATTTATTTTTTGATTTTGTTTTGCAGGTTATTGCTGGCAGTTTGGAAAGCCTACTGAATTTGCACCAAATTGAACCATGAATTACCTTTCAAGGAATCATCAAAGCATTGCGGCCGTGAAACATTACTACAAATGTAATGAACAACTGACGATGGCGATACGCCGTTAAGTACAGGAATTCGATATTAACCCACCTCAGGGAAGAAACATACGCATTGATTGTTTGAAATTTGAAGCAATGTGGTCGGAAGCTACCGGTAAAGAAGTCCGGTCGCCTGAAAACGGCAACGAATGTAGCTAAGGCTGAAGAAGCCATCAGAAGAATGGAACAAAGTACGCAAAAGTCAACTCTGCCGCGTTTATCTGCAAGAGTTGGAAGGGAGCCAATCAAGTGTAATCCGTGATCCTTCACCAGAAAAAATGGAAATCTTGCATTTCCGTGTTTGCTGCAAACCCTTCATGATGGAGATGATGACCGCCATCTTCACTTTTGCGAAGAGTTCTTGGAAGCTAAACTTCACGAAGAGTAATGTCACAATGCTAGGACAACATCCGGTGGTCAGATGAGGCATGTTTTCAGCTTAATGGCACAATTAACAGACACAATTGTGTCTTCATCGGGCTGTGACTAACCCAAGAGTGACAGTTGAGAAGAAAAGTAACTTTACCTGGAGTGACAGTTTGGGCAGCCATATCTCCATTAGGGATAATTGGACCTCTTTTTCTTTGAGGGATCTGTCACTGCAGAAATTTCTTACCTGGATATGCTGCAAAATCTTCTTTTGGCCCATTGTACAAGATCAGGACTGTTATTTCCAGCATGTTGGAGCTCCACCACATTATGGATGTTGTGTCCGTCAGTGGCTTGATGCAAACGTTCCCAGAAAGTGGATCGGCTTCCTGCCGCGTGGTCCGATCGAGCAGTGGCCGTGCACGCTCCCCAGACCTTACAATCTCCAGATTTCTTTCTTTGGGGGCTCATGAAAGACCTTTGTTTGTCAGAAAAGCCTCATACCATTCGTGAATTGAAGGCTCAAATCAATGCAAAGTTTGAGGTAAAATTGGGGACATCGAATCCTCAGTAGCAGACGTGTGCGCCGCTTCCAAGCCTGCTCGGCTGCAATTGTGCATCGATCACTGAGGAAGGGCACTTTGGAAAATTGCAAGGAAAACAGCTTGGTACAATTCCTGCAATTTTTTCTTAAATAAATGGTTAGATAAACATGTCCCTTCATTTATTTCTACCTTCTTGTACACTGTAATACAAATGGCAAACAAACAATAAACTGACAGAAATCGGGCGCTACTTCTGACTCACCCTGTATATAAAGAGCGTAAAACAGAAATGTAAACGTGTTGAGAAACAGCGTATGCCAAGGAATTACTGTATCTTAGTTGGATGTGTCCACCCCTCTTTATAGCAGCAATTAGAAATTACCTCAGGTGTAACCAATCACCAAGTTAATTGGCCTCCACATGTGTTAAATTTGTAGTGATTCTGATTATTTCGCGTTTCAGGATAAAAATCAGCTGTTCCTGTGGGTTTTCTCTGCTGGGTGGTAAGGCGCCACTGGAAAGACTCAATCATGAACACGAAGGGAGCTTTCAAAAGACCTTGGGGATAAAGTTGTGTAAAGGCACAGATCAGGAGATGGGTAGAAAATAAGTTTCAAAGGCCTTGAATATCCTTGGGAGCACAGTCAAGACAAATCATCATTAAGAAGTGAAAGGCATATGTTGCACAATCGAAGACCCTGCCCCAGACCAGACTGTCCCTCCGAACTGGATGACCAAGCAAGTAGACTGGATCAGAGAGGCCACCAAGAGGCCAATGGCAACTTTGAAAGAGCGACATGCCTTTGCGGCAAAGACTGTTCACTGTGTATATATGTGACAAAATATCCCAAGCATGTCGCAAGTCTGGCCTGTATGGTAGGGTAGCAAGAAGGAAGCCATTACTCAAAAAGGCCACCTTTGAGTCCCGTTTCAAGAATGCAAGAAACCACTCTGGAGATTCTGAAGCCACGTGGAAAAAAGTTTTGTGGTTTGACAAAACCAAGATGAAACTTTTTGGCCTCAATGCAAAACGTTACATTTGGTGCAAATCCAACACAGCACATCACCCAAAGAACACCATCCCTACTGTGAAGCATAGTTGTGGCAGCATCATGTTATGGGGATCTTTCTCATCAGCAGGGATTGGTGCACTTGTCAGGATCGAAGGGAAAATGGATGAAGAAAAATGCAGAAAAATCTTTGAGGAAAACCTGCTGCCCTCTGCAAGAAAGCTGAAATTGGGACGAAAGTTCACCTTTCAGCATGACAATGACCTGAAGCACAGCCAAACCTACACTGGAGTGGCTAAGGAACAAAAAGATAAATGTCCTTGAGTGGCCCAGTCAGAGCCCTGACCTAAATCCAATCGAAAATCTGTGGCATGACTTGAAAATTGCTGTCCATCAACGCTCCGCACACAACATGATTGAACTTGAACAGTTTTGTGCAGAAGAATGGGCAAATATTGCCCGATCAAGGTGTGCACAGTTGGTAGGGACCTATCCCAACAGACACAACTGTTATTGCTGTCAACGATGCTTCCACCATGTATTAACTCCGGAGGGGGGGGGATGGGGGTGGACACTTATCCAACCAAGATATTATAATTTTGTATTTTTAATTATCTTTTGAAATTTGTAGAATTTGTTTTTTCACTTTGAAGTCGTGAGTTATGATGTGTAAATGAAGGTGGACAAAGTCTGATTTAATGCAATTTAATTCCAGGCTCGAAGGCAACAAA
>NW_028222785.1:10000-17500 GCF_056783735.1 Eptatretus burgeri | reverse complement strand
CCTAAGTACCCACGCGGAGGGTAGACCGGGCGATCGCGACCTGGCCGCAGGTCGACTTTCTGGACACGGGCCACTTGCTGACCCGTTCCGTACTATCAGAATAACCGAGCGGTGTTATCGTCGACCTCGACGGTTCGATTAATTATCGGGCGTATTCAGCCCACTACCAACCCTTTACGTGAAGCAAGATGGGGATTCAAATGGAGGAAAAGACGAAGCGAAGCGGGAGAACAGTTCAACAATAAAGCACATTTATTCGCGACGAACGGAAAAGCACACAAATACAATTCCACCAAATGCACACACAAAAAAAAGAAAACACAATTCCATTTACACAAAAAAGCAAAACATAAAAGCGGAAAACACAGTGCAGAGCTAATACCGACTACCGAGCACACGGCAACACTTATACAATTCTACTTCACAGACGGCGCCGACAACACATACCCAAAACCAAGTGAAAAGAAATACCTCAAGAATGAGGCGGGCCTGAGGTGTCGAGACCGGGTCGGGCCTACCCGTCTGGTGATGAGACGCGGAGCGGCGATGGCCCCGCAACCCGCGGGGCCTCGCGGACAGTGCCTGGCAGGGGGTGGGAACGGGGCCCCCTTGGTCGCACTATCTCAGCGCGGGGGGAAACAGGGAGGGGGTTGCTGATGCTCGGGGTATAGAGGATCTTTATTATCCCTGGTGTGCGTCTCCACCTCGGCCAGGTCGCGCTGCCGGCCTCCCTCGGCGTGCAGCTCCTGGCACCGACGCAAGCACCCCCTCGTCCGACTCTCTTCAGCTTCTCCAGCCACTGCAGGCTTCGGGCTCCAGACTTCCACACCTCGTCCCTCCGTTCCGACTCCTTCTCGTTCTCGTTCTCGTTCTCCTTCTCCTCTTCGTTCTCGTTCTCTCCTCTTCGTTCTCGTTCTCCTTCTTCTGACTGGACGAACACCGTCCTTTTATCCCCCCGTAACTTCGCCTTTGACCCCTCCCTTGACCTTTCAACTCGCTCCCCATTGGCCCGAGAAAAAGTGGGCGTGAAGGCTTTTTTGATCCACAAATTTGCATATATCGATCGCCCTGGGGGCGGGGCCAATTCGCCCCTCGCTCACCGATTGGACGGCAAAAAGTGGGCGTGTGTCGTTTTTGATCCGTTTTTGAAGCACAAAATCCGTGATTTTGTACACGCTGTTCGACGCGTTCTGCATGAGTCCAACACCGGTACCCACAGCCGGGGCAAGAACGGGTGGCGATGTACGGTTACGTTGCGAGGTGTGACGGGAAGGTCGTGGCGGTTGTGGTGAAGCGGTGGTTGTGGTCGGTGGTTGATGTTGTGGTTGTGATCATGGCGGTTGGTCCAAAATAAAGATAGTAAAAGAAAAACGGCTATCCTGAAGAGTCGCAGCTCGCATAAATGACATGTATTCCCACTAGACAACGGGTTTGGACCTAACTACACATGTACTTACCGAGATACCTCACCTAAGGGACCTGAATGGTGGTTTGCGAATTTGGTAACCACAACACTACCCCTTCCTTTTAAGCAGACTCGTCTCCAGTCGTCACAAATTTTCGTGTGCCATCATGTAGTTTTCCCCTAGTACATTTTACCTACGGATCCCCTGAGTGCGACATTCATGGTATTCGTGTCCCCCAAAATAAATAACCTGAGGGCTGCGTAACTATCTAAACAAACTCACTCATACGAGGGCTGACTTAAATAAAATTGCCGGCGCTTAAGACAAACATGCCGGGGGCGCACTCATATTTACAGTACATCTTAAGCTTAACTTACAAATTTTACACTAAACCATGGCCCAGGATCAATGAACTCTGCAAAAGAAAGCAGTTAGCAGGGAGCCAGGCTGCCCACATGCAGTCTCTGACTCAAACAATGCAGGTGACAGGGAACGTGGCTGGCTGCTCACACGCAGTCCAAGGCCTTCCCTTTTGAACTGAACTCAGTGAACCACAACGGTGCTTGGGCTGCACAAACGCAGTCTCCGTGCCAGCTCAAGTGGCACACGCAATGAAACACACAACGAATGGATGCATGAACGGTTTGAACTGAATGCAGTGAACCACAACGGTGCATGGGCCGCACAAACGTAGTCTCCGTGCCAGCTCAAGTGGCACACGCAATGAGCACAACGAATGGATGCATGAATGGATGGACGCAAACACGGTGCACGGGCCGCCACTGCAGGCCCGTGTTGTAGCTGCCAACAGGGCAGTTCTCGCAGCTTGCAAACTGTTGCTTGCGGATCCTGGCGCACATGGAAATGAACGAAGGGGGGGGGGTGAAGCAAAAAATTGAACGGGGCTGGTGAACAGGGGCAGTGGGCATGGCATGGCAAAGGCAGCAGGCAAACACAGCCCGCAGAAGAAGGCCGCTGCAGGCAAACACAGCCGGCAGAGAAACTGGCCGGCACAGTCCTTGAAGAAAAAACAGCCAGCAGATGAACTGGCCGTCGGCACAGGCCTTGAAGCAAACACGGCCAGCCGATGGCACAGGCCTTGCAGCAAAACAACAGCTGCCGATGAAGTTGGCCGGCCTCCGCCTTGAAGACAAAACACGGCCAGCCGATGAAGTTGGCCAGCTTTTGCCGTTCAGTGGAGGTTGGTGGAGGGAGTGCGGTGGTGCTGGCCACTTGGAAGGCGGGCTCGGACCTACCTACCTGTCTCCCTCCCAACCTATCGCCTTTGCCTGTCACTGTACATACCCACTCCCTTAATTTGTCAAACCCCAATTTAGCCCCAACTTATTTTTTTGTTGTTTTCATTTTTACTCCCCCACTATAAATCGTCCCCTAACCCCTTTATCGTCCTTGTTCGGCTAACCTATCCTGTCACCTAGCCTACTCCCAACCCCTACGTTCCTTCCCGGAGGGGGAATAAGGGAGAGCTAACGTCCTGTGTCGAGGCCCAACGAAGCCTCAGAATGGCCTCCCAGAGTTCGGCGATCTATAACCAAGTGGGTCCAGCGGCCCACAACGAGAGCGAGGGATGGATGGTGCGGAGGGGTACATCACCTAATCTACCCTATCCATTTAACAGTTAAACTACCCCGGGGCTTTCAACAAGCACCTCTCGCTAAACTATTGGTTCTAACAACCCAGATTCCCGTCGCCTGTGTTGGTGTCCTTACAATTTCTGGCCTCGCCCCAAATTTTCTCTCCGTGCCCTCACACGGTCTCCTGGCTGGGACACGTGGCTCCCTTTGGCAGGCACGACCCTCTGCCGAATCTCCCGCTATGGCACCCCCGGGCACTACACTGCCTCCCGAGCCTACCAGCTCCCTAACACCGGGGAGTGCCCCCATGGCACCTCCCCCTGAAACGCACACGTGGCAGGCCGGCCTCCGGGCCCCTTTCCGAGGGTCACCCGTGCCCACAACACTGCCCACGCGGCTAATGGCGCCCCCGGGCCCCCGCACCAAGCAGGCGCACCCGTGCCCACTACTCTATCCCGGCCCCCCATGGGCCCATGGCCTACCGCGGCCGACTAGCCTGGTGCCCGGGGTACCCACTCAGCGATACTCACCTTTCGCCACCACGCTCCCAGCCTGTCAACAGGGCTCCTGCACCCCTCCAAATGGGTCTCGAGCCTACTTTCCCACCAACAACAAAACGACCTCCATTTTTCAATTTGACTAACCCAGCTAACTCACTCTACACTGACCCCGGGGTCCCTTGGGCGGGAGTCACTCCTCCCCCCAATCACTCATCGCACCATGCATTCCCCATTCGCTCCACACACACAGACCCGCTGGCCTCACTCACTCACCAAGCACATGCTTCCACTTCACTCACCAACTCTCCAGCACACTCACCACTGAACTCTGCCATCCTCCTAACTACATCCCTAACTAACTGCGTGCTCCCACGTCGTCCCTTAAACTACAGCACGTTCCTTTTAACACTACGTAGCTAAGCTACGTCCCCTCAACACATTCACAAGTCTGTCACTGTTCTCAAAATAATCCCATTTTATTTCCCAACCTAAATCTGGCTACAATCCCTCTAACTAATCCATTCCACGGACTCCATGAGGACTTACCCCTGCCCCATGAAGTCGGTCTCACTAAGCTAACCCTTCCCCCTAACTAGTTTCCATCCTGTGCCCAGGTAAGGGGGTCTCCACCCCCCTTGCCCAGGAATCCTGTCCACCCGAAAGTGAGGCTTGCTTCTTTTTCTTTTTTTTTTTTCTTCCCATGCGCAGCACCAGCGCGGCGACTCGCGCACTTTGCAACTGCCCGTGACGTCATGCAGCTGCACGTGTTCCTCGTCCCTCCTTGGACGGGACCATCCGGCAGAGATACCCCTCCTGCCGGATTCCAACCCCACGTGCAGCCATGGCGTCACCGTGCGCATAAAAAAAAACACAAGCCCCACGTCTCGAGGGGTTCCCCACGCGAACACATGTGCTCTGCCCGTTGGAGCTTAACACACACGATCGCGGTGGAGAACCCGTCCGGTCCAAATCCGTTTACCTGCCTAAACTTTGTCCGTCCGCGGGATCGGCAAATCCACCGCGTGCGTTTCCGGACCGGGACTTCACTCGCAAGCGAGCACGTGAGTGGCCTCGTGCGTTGCACAGCACGGACCTCGTGCTCACTGCTGGGTGAACCCGGCACGGTCCCCGAAACAGCTACAGCCGCTACTCGGCTTTCTTTCCTCTGTCGTCGTCGTCGTCGCCATTCAACACATGCACTCCCGCGTGTAACGACGCTAACACTCCATTCCATTACATTCACACCGGGAGACGCGGCTGCGTGCTCCCGCATGCCAACCGACATCTCCCTCACATACCGCTCTCTCACACACACGGTCTCCCTTGCATTCGGCCGTTCACTCACGCGTGCCTCACTACTCACACAAACCATACTACTTACACACGCGGGGGCACTCACCCGCGGTTCCTCATCCACACTCCGTGCCTCACTCACACACGCGGGGGAACTCACCCGCGGTGCCTCACTCATACTGGCCGTTTCATCCACACACACGGCCTCACTCACACGCGGTGCCTCACCCACACACGCGGGGGCACTCACCCGCGGTGCCTCATCCACACTGGCCGTTTCATCCACACATACGGCCTCACTCACACACGGTGCCTCACCCAAACACGCGGGGGCACTCACCCGCGGTGCCCCATCCACACTGGCCGTTTCATCCACACACACGGCCTCCTCCACACACGGTGCCTCATCCACACACGGCGTGCTGGGAAGCACGCACTCCGGCACCATCGCCACCACACCACTCACACACGGGGTCGCTTCCACACACGGGGACGCACTCACACCACTCGCACACGGGGTCGCTTCCACACACGGGGACGCACTCACACCACTCACACACGGGGTCGCTTCCACACACGGGGACGCACTCACACCTTGCACCACACACACAGGGACAACCACACTGGGGATTCGTGTCCCCACAAGGGTCTCCGGGGCCTCTATACCCCCCAAGCTCTCCGTGCACCTGTCCACAGAACTCCTCCTCTCAACCTCGCAAAGCACGACCGAACTCACCTGGTCGTGACTCGCCTCAAGGGGGCATACTCCCTCCCCTCGTTCCTGGAGGAGGCCATCCAGGTGCTCGCACTGGGTCCCTACACGCTCCGCGAGCTCACCCCCATTATCCTCCACTACCTCCGTGTGTGTGTGTGCGTCACTTACCCCGTCTTCATCGTGCAGTCTTCCTTCTATCGTTCCCATCTCCCGTGTCTCTGCCAACTCAGTCACCTCTTCACCCTTTACCTCCCTTGTCTACTATTTTCATTTCCTTTGTCGTCACCTCGTGTCTCGTCTCGCACGTTTTGGTCTCCCCATTTAATTTTTCCCTTTTCGGTCATCGTCACGACCCTCGCCCAACACGCCCCCCGAATTATTTTTTCACCCGCCTCCCACCGCGGGCCCGACAGCTCGTTGCACCCCCTTCCAGCTCGTTCGCTCTCACACGTGGAGTCGCCATTTTTATCTCCCTGGTCACGGCCTTCATGCCCGCCTGCAGGCATCGGCCCATGTTCTGCGTCTCACCCCGCAGCTTTTTCATTTCTTCTTTCATGTTTGTTTCCATTCCGTTCATTTTTGTATCCATCTTTTCGTTTATTTGTTGTGTATTCGCATCCATCGTCGTCTTCACTTCATTCATTTGCTTGTTCATGTCTTTCATTTCGTTTTTTATTTCATTTGTCATTGCCGCCAGCATGGCGCAAAGCTGGGCCACGTCGGGTGCGCTTGAGTGAACCGTTTCGGCAGGGGTTGGGGAAGGGTCTTGGTGGAGAGGGGGGGGAGGTGTCATACACCGCGGCCGCTGCCGCACCCACCTCGGGCCCTGGGTTCAGTTGGGCGAGTCCGTGTTCCTGCACAATCAACATTTCCTGCTCGGGGATTCCATCCTGGACCATGGATCCTACACATTCTACATCCATTTCTAATACCCCCGGCTCCCGCTCGCCTTGAGACGCCATCTTGCTTCTCGTGAAGGGTTAATTTGCTCGCTCGTAATTTGGAGGGAATCGGGGGTCGCTTCTCTCACCCCTGGACCGATTCCCGTGAATTTAATTGGAGACAGGAGAGCCCGTTTTCCTGTTCTCCGATACCAGTGCCGCGAGGAGGGCGATGAATTTGTATCGCACGACCTGACACCAGTGTTGCGGTCTTCGCGCCCGCCGGCCACGTAACTCGAATCGCGGCACGTCGCCCACCGGACGGACAATCCAGTCGTGACCCTCTCGGACTAACGCCGGGAACCAGTCACGGGTGGACCTTTCGGTCTCACCGCGATCGAGCCAATCAGCCCCCGCGTGGGATAGGGTTGCTCGCCAAATTCGAACTACCTAAGTACCCACGCGGAGGGTAGACCGGGCGATCGCACCTCGCCGCAGGTCGACTTCGGACACGGGCCACTTAGCGACCCGTTCCGTACTATCAGAATAACCGGCGGTGTTATCGTCGACCTCGACGGTTCGATTAATTATCGGGCGTATTCAGCCCACTACCAACCCTTTACGTGAAGCAAGATGGGGATTCAAGGGAGGAAAAGACGAAGCGAAGCGGGAGAACAGTTCAACAATAAAGCACATTTATTCGCTACGAACGGAAAGCACACAAATACAATTCCACCAAATGCACACAAAAAAAGAAAACACAATTCCATTTACACAAAAAGCAAAACATAAAAGTGAAAACACAATGCAGACCTAATACCGACTACCGAGCACACGGCAACACTTATACAATTCTACTTCACAGACGGCGCCGACAACACATACCCAAAACCAAGGAAAAGAAATACCTCAAGAATGAGGCGGGCCTGAGGCCGAGACCGGGTCGGGCCTACCCGTCTGGTGATGAGACGCGGAGCGGCGATGGCCCCCGCAACCCGCGGGCCTCGCGGACAGTGCCTGGCAGGGGTGGGAGCAGGGCCCCCTTGGTCGCACTATCTCAGCGCGAGGGGGGAAACAGGAGGGGGTTGCTGATGCTCGGGGTATAGAGGA
>NW_028222784.1:5000-17500 GCF_056783735.1 Eptatretus burgeri | reverse complement strand
CTTCTATGGAACTAAACCTTCAAGTTGATGAACTGGATTCAAACCTCTTATCTATTGAGGTAAGATTTTTTATTTTCCTATTTTCAAACTTTGATTGAAGCATACTCATTTAATAATTAAATAACTTAATTAATACATTATTATTTTCTCTCACAGGAAATTGTGTTTGAAATACGAAATGAAAATACTGCTTTTGCTACAACTTGGGGCGAAATTGTTGGCTTGGTTGAAGACCTTATGAGCGACCAAGACCCACAGAACGAGTTCGTCCTTGATGACCCAACCAAAGAGTTATACCTTGGAGACCAGCAAAATCCTGAAAAAGAGTTTTACAGCAATAGTACTCATTGTGAGTTATCAAGACAATACCCACTGAACAAGTTATACCTTGATGAGCCAGAATACAAGTTTTACCTTGGAGACTCACAAATTTTGAAAAATCAAGAAATGAGTTCTGCCTTGATGGTTTAAATAACTACCTTGGAGACTCAGGAAAAGGGTTCTGCCAAGATGGTTCTAAATATGGGGCCTACCTTGGAGACTCACAAATTTTGAAAAAAATCAGTAAATGAGTTCTGCCTTGATGGTTTAAATAACTACCTTGGAGACTCAGGAAAAGGGTTCTGCCAAGATGGTTCTAAATATGGGGCCTACCTTGGAGACTCACAAATTTTGAAAAATCAGTAAATGAGTTCTGCCTTGATGCTTTAAATAACTACCTTGCTGACTCAGGAAAAGTGTTCTGCCAAGATGATTCTAAATATGGGGCCTACCTTGGAGACTCACAAATTTTGACTCAAATCAGTAAATGAGTTATCCTTAAGAGACTTTGTAAGTTGGTTTTACTTTGAATACTTGAAATGTGGGTTCTGGATTGATAACTCACAATGTGATACATATCTTGGAAACTCAACGGGAATGTGGTTATACCTTGAAGACTTGGAAAGTTGGGTTTATGTTGGACACTTGAAACTTTTTTGGGGGCTTTTATTTATTTATTTATTTATTTATTATTATTATTATTTTATTTATTTATATTTTGGAGACTTTTGGAGTTGCTATCACTCTTTGGGATCTAAACCTATCGATGTAGTTCTTTGTCGGATGGTGCTTGATGGGAGCAAGATCAAGAAAGTTCTGGGAAGAAAGTGCAGGCTTACTCCCCCTTTTTACGTCATCAAACCTGAAAGCCTTAAAAGACAGAATTGGAAGAAGAGAAAAAAAAACGTAAAATATATATATATAGGTGGAAATCTCATTTTGAAAAAGACTGTGTTGGGTGAGGATTGAGTTGGGGTTGAGATTTTGAATGTGAGGGTTGGGGTTGAGATTTTGAATGTGAGGGTTGGGACACACACACATACACACCAACAAACAAAGTTAAGCCTTGACTATTCAGTTGAGGATTCTGTGTTTGGGGTTCACAGATCTAAGAACGTCCCCCTTGACACACATTATATACTGTTATACACCTCGGACTTGGCCCTCGAGTGTCCACAACGGTGTATAGTAGGAGGGAGTGAAGCGCCAACCTATTGCTCCCATTGCACACACACACACACACACAAACAAAAGTTAAACCTTGACTATTCAGTTGAGGATTCTGTGTTTGGGGTTCACAGATGTAAGAACGTCCACCCCTTGACACACATTATATACTGTTATACACCTCGGACTTGACCCTCGAGTGTCCACAAAGGTGTATTATCTGCTTAGTTTTGTCTTTTGTAATTCCTGTGAATAAAATGAACCTAAAATCTCTTCCCCTTCCAAATCATATATTTTATAAGTCCAAGGAACTGTATCTATTACATCAACAATTTTAAAAAGTTCTTTCGTCCATCGTTCAGTAAAACCCTTTTCAAAATGAGATTTCCACCTATATATTCTTACGATATCACCAACTTTGAACTTAGGTTTTCTGACATTAATCTCTTTTTCATATTTTAATTTTGTAAATGTTTCTGATGGCTTCATATTCGTTGACGTGTGAATCGTGTCATTATACTTATCCACAATATCCTGAATAAAAGATAACCATTGTTGTGAACCGAGTTGTGTGAATTTTTTATATAGTCTCTCTTTTAAGGTATGATTAAAACGTTCAACAACAACTGCCTTCCCTTCATTAAAGGTACTGTATAATGTAATACTGTTATTTTTTAGAAAATTCATAAATGTCTTGTTATAAAACTCTCTACCCTCATCAGTCCACAATTTCTTAGGTTTTCTCTTACTTTTATTAAATATCTGTTGAAAAGCTAACATAAGAGTATTACCTGTTTTGTTTTTTAAAGGGACAACCCACGCATATCTACTCCTCAAATCAATAACGGTTAAAGCATACTTGTACCCCTTATCATTATTGAGTTCAATCAAATCAGCAGACCAGATATAATCAACTTCCTTGGAATAAACTTTCCTTCTCTGAAACTTTGTGAATATTGGTTTATGTAATTCATCAGCTAATTGCTCTTCAGTCTTAATGGCATCATTAGAGCCTATAAGTTTTTTGAATTTCCAAGTCCAAGTTTCAATTTAGCACTAATCATCTTCTTCACGATGAACCTATCAACTTTTTCTCTCAAGGTTGGATTTTGTATCAGAGACAAATTATATAACATTTCTCTATCGGCTTCATGCTTTTCTTCCAACGTTGTGGTATTCCCATAATCAATATCGTGTCTCATGCACACTTCATCAACTCTATTGATTGGTTTACTCCAGGATTTAGGATTGTCTGCCTCATCTAATCTTTTATCCAAGTTTGTGCCTGGACCACAGAAAGAATACCCTGGAAGATGTAATTCCCCTGGTATTCCAGTAGTTGTAAATTTACTTCCTGATAAAAACTTTTGTATATCTCCTCCGAGTTTGTGTTTGGAGATAAATTGATTTTTTTTGAACCACACACCGAACATATACCTTTTTGTATAACCCTGTTATTTTTACTTTTAATATATGAAATATTTTTAGTATTAGTTTTCTTTTTACATTTGAGACAATAACTCATTTATTTATGAGAAAAATTTCTGCAGAGTGCAAAACCTTTTTAGTTTCCAACATGCACATTTGAATCTTAATTTTTAAAACATAAAGAATCCTTAGAAATGCCTTCACTCTCTCCTCCATTTATTTAAGAAAAAACTTGAATTAAAATGAATAGCTTGACGATGCTAATAGTTTTGTTGAAAGTATTGCAAATAGACTTTTTAATTCTTTGTATTCCTCCCTGGTGAGATAAGTTAATTTCTTTAATACCTCTATTCTTTTTGAATCTCACTGGTTTCCATATTTTGATATTTATTCATTCTCTCTCTTTCCTCCCTCTCTCTCTTCTCTCTTTCCTCCTTCTCTCTCTCCTCCTCCTCCTTTTCCTCCTCTTCCCTCTCTTCTTCAACTCCTTCCTCATCCCTTACTATACTTGAATCGTTTACACCCCATAGAATATTATACATATATTCATCAGGATTTCTTGTTATTCCTGTATCCAAAATAATTTTTTTTACAACAGGAAACCAATAAAATTTCTTTTGAATTTCTAAAAGAGCCTTACCTTTTCTTAACCTTATAATTTTTTCATTATTTAACATTCTAATTAAATCTAAAGTTGTTGGTTTATCAACATCAGCATAATGCCAATCTTTTATTGAAAATACCTCATTCTTATGTTGTAGAACATATTTATTAAAATACCGAATACCCTTTTCTTGAAGGTATGCTTGGACACAGAAATGATAATTTTCTTGAAGCCTTCTTGCTGTCATTTATGTATTAGAAATATATGTTAGAATAATATTATGGCACGAAACACCTCCCCATCTTCCCATAGTTAAATCATTTTGTATTTCCTTACTTATTATATATAATCCTGTTTTTTTCTGTTTTCATGAGATAAACAAGGGCAAAACCATTATTATATTTACCCTTATTAAATTCTTTTATTTGTTGTTTACTAATCGTGGCTCCACAAAACTCATTCTCGATACCAAGTGGATAATATTCTTCCTTACGAGACTGATTTAATTGTTCCAGGTCTTCGAGGTTAATTTTAAATGACCAATTATACCCTAAATCATTCATATCATACCCCCATTGTTCTATTCTCATACAAACGATACGCCCTTCTTTATAAAAATTTATTTTAATTCGAACTGTGAATTCTGTATGACCTGGAGATAATATCAACACTTCTGTATCTTTAGAATACACAGCCGTTTTATTTAAGTATATATATATTGTGATAAATCGCTTAATCTCACCAAGTCATTCGCGTCAGTCGGGCTTGGATAATTTTTTAATTTATAAGCATTTTTCATGTTAATGTTTTTGTTTATATTATATTTATATCGTTCAGCCTGTGCCTTTGTATAATAATTTGATAAATCAATATCCAGTTCTTGAGATACACCAAAGATAGAACCATCTTTACCAACATAAGTCATTTATATTAGATTAAAAATAATATCATAAAAATTTTTATTTTTGTTGAGTTGAAATAACACATATAGACATAATTGACCACAACACTTGGAATTTAATTCTTGGACTTGAAATGTTTGATAAACACCATTCTGTAAGAATTTTATGACTTCAACAGGTGGTGGAAGACCAAAACTATCAAAATAATATTTGTCTTGACTATTAAAAATACAAACCCAATGAGAACCGTTCCCATCATTATCTTCTAAGTTCATAATAATATTCTTTGTATGTTTCGACACATTTGTTAATTCATCTCTCATACAAATAACCACATTATGAATTTTTAATTTCTTACAATATTTGACAAGTTGTAAATTTGATGTTGTATTCTTTCCAAATTCTTTCAACCACTCATCAATGCTCATTTATTTATTAGAAAGATATAATCCATTACCTCTTTTCGTTAATTTTACACCTGCTTGTGCTATAGAAGAAAGCATATCTCCAACTAACAATCTCGCTTTATCAGGCAGACCTTCAAGTTTTTCAGCAAAATCTACAATTACACCACTTCCACTAATTTGTTTCTCCAACTCTTTGTTATGTCTTTCCAATTCTTTTTGAGCCTGGAGTTGAGCCTTCCTTTCGTTGGCAGTTTTGACCGCTGTTGAAATACCACCCGTCAATGCTCCAACCGCACTTAAACCAGCAAATAAAGGAATTAGAAATGGGAGAAATCCTCCACTCGTCTCTCTTATTGAATATTTTTTCAACATTGGTTTTGTCATTTTAATTTTAAGTGAGCCAGTGTCATTCAAGATTTTAACCTGTTCTCTTGTGAGCAAAACATCAATTCTTACTGCTCCTTTTCTCTGAATTGTATTAACGTTAATCGTACAAGGCTTTTGATTTTGAACACAAGATGATAGTTTATGAAGATTGATTTGATTAACATATACCCCAGTTGGTACTTTGCCACTCATTTATTTAACAAAAAAATTATGTGAGACTAATCATCACACCATTATCTGTATTAATCTGCAATTCTGTTTCTTCCAAAAGCAAACAATATGTATCAACTTCTTCACTCTCTCCTCTTTCAATGTATAGGGAAGTATCCACTCGATTAGACTTTATAGTTTCTTTTTGAGCGCTCAGGTCAAACGTATAGATTGTATACAAACTTTTAAATGCTGTCATATCCAAAATAGGTTCTTTATTTCCATTACTTTCACACACCTTTTGGTAAGACTTGTATGCTTCAGCAAAATCATTTTTTCCCAATTAATTTCCAATCTATCTCGTGGATAAAATGTTCCATCTAGAGAAACGCGAAGTTGTTTCACCTTAGCATTATCACTCAATGCATTATTCTTATCAGTCGCAGTATCACCATCTGGCTTTTTAAAAATCATCCACAGATATCGTGGCTTTCCTTCCAGAACACCCAAATTCCACGTGTAAGTAGTTTGATTGAGTTTAACGTGTTGACATCTTCTTTTGAGGTATGATACACTGAGTGGTTTTTTTGAGTTAAGTCTTCGATTCAACATCTCTTCTGTTTTAAGATTAGGAGTATATTCACTGATATACCAACTCATCTCCTCAATTACCAATTTATTCTGATCACCAAAAGCATTACCAACACCAAAAAGCAATCTATTTTCATTATCATTCCTTTGTAGTTGAAATCTAATTTTAAGACCATACAGAACTTTATCATAATCACAAAATCCAAATATACCTTTAAGAGGAACTGCCACAGTAAAACTATTTTCTGCTTTTGTATCATCATTATACATTCCTTTCCTTTGAGTATACCCAGGGTCTGTGTTTGTTCCCGTTGACATATCAGGAATAAAACCTTCGACAGACCCCTTTCCCATTCTATCACTGAATGTATAGAGTGTAAATTTCATCATTTCAGATACAGCAGAGACATAATCAACCGCTTCAACTTCTTGTGTTCCAATATACAATCGCACACTATCAAACATTTTCCAGAAGAAATCATTTACAAGTGTAGCGTTTGTGTTATTCCCAGCCTTAGTGAATTTAAATTTACACAACAAGAAACTTTCGGAGAGATTCAAATAGGTTTGTTGATTATTTATTTCAAAACTTTTTGTACCATTTGTATTCCAGTCTGTTCCAGTTATTGCATTTACCTTGAAGTAATCTTCTTTTTAGTGGAGTTTGAGATAATAATAGTATCATCCAAATCATAGATACTATCAATTGCTTCCATACTTGTATTTATTTAGGAAAAAAGATGTTAAAACTTTTGAAACCCTGATCCAAGTATTTGAATTATTTTCTGTCGTTCTTGGGGGGACAACTGAGTTTTACCTTTCTTAATTTCTTTTATTGCTTGTAATTTATGAGATTCTTTCTGAGCATCTTTTATACTCTTTACAGCACCTGCTACATTTCCCACAGCAGAAGCAGTTGAACCAATTAGGTCTTTATGTTTAAGAATAGTTGAACCAATACCCATGAGAGTATCAATTATCCCATCTCCTCTAAATTGATGTCCGACACCCCTTTGTCTCTTAGGTTTATAGTATCCTCTACCAAGATACATACCTTCACCCTTGTAGTACGGGGAAAGGAACATCCCATCCCCTGTAATTATTTTATATTTTCCCAACTCGTGCTTCCTCACAATAACCATCGTATTTATTTATTGAAAAACTTCACGTAGGTGAATTCTGATGGATATAACTTCTCCATTAAAAGAAATCACACGATTATCTTGGTCGGTTATCCTAAAATTTACTCTGTGTATGGTTTTTCCTGACACAGGTAGATAAACCAAATTTTTAGGCTCCATATTGAATTTATAACCAATTGGGGTTGAGTATGCGCTGAATGAAAATATTGTATTTGTTTTTAATCCATCATTATAAGCACCATCAATCAAATCACAGTGAATTAACACCGAATTTATTCCTGAGGATATTTGAATGACATTATCACTGTAAAACGTCCCATTAGTTTCAATCTTTTTGAGGAGAAACCTAATAACTCTCTAAATGAATTATCAATTGTGAAATCAACCTTGTAGTTATTTTTAACTTTAATCGTTGATTTTGAAGTATGTTTTTGAATGTTTATAACAATATTTTTTGGTTCATCACCCTGTTCTTTCATAAGACGAGCAATTTCGGAAGATATTTGAGAAATCTCGTATGCTCCGGGTGAGACTGTTATCGTTTTGTATCCACTTCCCGGATTATAACTAAACTTGTCATTTTTCTCGGTTATATTAAATAAGGTATTATAAGTCTCCATGGACAATAAAGATGCCTCATATTCTTTTGTTGTGTCAAGTTGTAGTGGGTATGGGAATGAAGATGTGTGGTCGCTTGTTGTGAAATTAAAACTCAGGATTGTGCTTCTCATCTTATTTAATATGAGATAAAATGTCTTTATATTGAGATTTATTAATTATTTTCATGTTCATCAACTGGTCTAAAATGGCTGATGCTTCATTAAAACAATTGTTATTTCCAGCCTTCTTACTGCCGAACAACAATAACAGTCTATTAACTAATTGCGATGGGTCATTTGGAAGAAAACTAATACCTGAACCAAGGATACTTAAAGCCTGAATAATGTGTTTCTCCTTCTCATTCTTCCTACTTTTACCAGAAAGAATAACCTTATAATTTAGAGTGTTCAGCAAATCAATATATACTCTATCATCATTATTTTCCATATCCAATGGTTTATCAATATACTTTGATTCATCCCTCACAGTTGAACCTTGTCTTCCATCTTTTGTGAGAAGAAACATTAATCTCGGAGTTAGTTTAACAGGGGTTGAGCAGAACTTAAGAACCTTAATTCATCATTAAATATCAATACCTTTTCTTGAACAAGATGAAATATTGCTGGTTGTTCTGTTGGAATGAGTCCTGCTTTGGTTTTTGAATCTGCTGAATATTCATTGTTTTGAACAGCATTCACAATATAATCAGGGGGTTGATTAATCTCTTCCAGTTGTTGAAATAAACCTTCATCATGTTCTAATTCTCCAATATGCTCTAATTCTTCCTCCGTCATTTGACTGAAATCTTTTAACATTTGAAGCTTTCTAGGAGTATATTCTACTGTGGGAACTGTGGAAACATCTTTCATTTTTTCTTGGGAAGTTTTTAAAAGTGGTTTAAAAAATTTCTCTTGTTTTTTTCAAATGCTTCTTCGCCCGTTAGTTTCTGTCTGCGTTTCTTCTTTATGTCTTCCTGTTGTTTTACAACTTTTGAAACCAACTCTTGATGTTCCTTAAATCTTCTTGCTCTTTCTTTTGTATCCATTTATTTATTGTAAAATATCATTTAATGAATTGTAAAGATCAACAGGGAAATTTTCCTTTTCTTCATCATTCAAGTAGATGTGTTCAAATAAATCCTTTTCTTTAAATATTTCATCAAATTCTTTATTAACATTAATGCGAGTTGTAATTTCTTCTTCACTAATCCTTGCATCTCTGCTTTTCATACGTTTGTGTTGAGTTTCTTCATCAACATCAAAACCGAATGATAAAATCTTCACTCCGCTCAGATATTTAATAATTTGTCTCGTTCCTTCTGGATTAGTTTCTAATATCCCAACACCACCAGATTTTAGTTTCTTGAACTCACTCTTACAATGTGAATATTTTGTTGTACCAAGAGAAACCTCCTCAAATATTTGTCCTTCATTCCTCAATCGCATATGTTCCTCCACTGAAATATAGTGATAATCTTCACCTTTTACTTCTCCAGGTCTTATTGCTCTAGTTGTTGTTGATACAATGCGTATCACGGGGTGTTTTTTAAGTAAATTTACAATATTCTCATTTGTACTACACAAGAACCTTGATTTATGAAAGTTTTTTCCAGAAGCAGATTTACCCACAAGATTTATAATAATAGTTGTCATTTATATATGTAATTGTTTATAAAACAAAAAATATATCCCTTAATATCTCATCTTGTTTCACAACAATATATTTATATTTTTCAGTCGTGTGCTTCATATAATCCTCAAATTTCTTTTTACTACATAATGTAGAACAATTATCTCTCCAAAAATTATTGATATCTATTGAATTTAACTTGAATAAAATAAAAGTATTAGCATTGTTTCTGATGGAACGACGAGGAAGTTGAAAGTACGATTGACTAAGATAAATACAATTACAAGAAGAATGTCTCCCTCTTGTGTAGCAGCTGTCCATTACCGTTTGGTTTCTCTCATTAACACAATCATCAAAGATAACGAGGTTCTTTTTTGATTTATCCAAATCTTGGGGAGACGGTATATCATCCGTATTATCACTAAGAATACAAGTTATAAGATTTGATTTCTTTTTACATCTCTGTGTATCACAAAATAGTTGAATTATATCTTCAATGTTATAATCATTTAGGTTTTTTTGACGTTTAAATAAACCTATTATATCTTCTTTTTGAAGACCAGCATTAAAACCTTGTGAGAGTAGTTGATACTCTGGTTGAAAACTCGACTTTGTGAAAATTATTAAATTATCATAATCTAAAAAGTTGGGAGTGAGGAGCATTTTTAAAAGTAAGCAGGTTTTTCCACATCCACTTGAACCAACTATGAGACATCTTAATGAATTTGGGAGATTTTTATGGTTGTTAAATTTTATCTTATTTTCCCAAATAGGTAAAAAATCATTCATTTATATATTTGAAAAACAGGTTATTTAATTTATTATTAGCTTTTTTAGAAACTCTATATTTTATCCTAAGTTCAGGTTTAATTTCAAGATAATCCATTATTTTATTTATACAATATCTTGTGTTGATATTTCCCTGAAAATTACATCCATGAATAATATACAACAACAATCCTTTGAACATTTCTCTTATACGTTCAGTTTCTTCCCTTGTAAGGAAAGGTGTGTTATCATCCTCATACTTTACATTCATTTCTCTAATCAATCTTGTAAAGTAATTCATTTTTGGTGTAAATCTAAAAGAATTATTTTCCTTTTTATATTTTTTATTATCATTAATTAGAAGATAATCACAGAATATACATTGTTTATAGGCTTTTGACTCTGTGTTTAATCCCTGTCTTTCACACGCAGGACAATTCTCAAATTTGTCATATGGAGAATCAGGAAAGTCTAGCATATTTATAAAGTAAAACTTTACTTAAACTGAAATTCATCTATACTTTCAGTTGTATATTACCATCGATATCGATATACTTTTTTTCATTATCAGATTCAACGACAACATTTTTTATATTAAAGGTAATTTTAAAATTATCATTAACTACTATTGAACGAAATGTCATTTCACCTGATATATTAACATCCTTTATTTCATCAAGATTTACATCTTTAAGGTTGTTGAAAAAAATACAAATTTCTCCTTGCATATTACAGATTGTCTTATCTTTTCTTTCTAAAGCTTCATCCATAAGGTTTTTGTTCTTTGATACTTTTTCTTGTTTCATTGCTTTTTCTAGTTTTGAATATATTACTAGAAGGAGAGGAGAAACTTTTGTTAGAGATACTTTAATTGATGTTCTACCAGGTATACTAAAAGCCCTTCCACTGAAGGAAATTGAAGAACTCATATTATTTACCATAATAGTTTTTATCCAATAGTTGTTATATTTATCTTTGTTCAATTTTACATCCTTGACATATTTCTCAGTATCTTTAACAGATGAAGAGATTGATTGAAACTTGTCTTTTGTGTCTTGAAACATTGTATTTATTAAGTGAAAAAGTTGGAGGATAAAATGTTTTTAAGCACAGATTCACCTATAAATTAAACGAAATTTTCATCAAGAAAATTTTAGTTTAAGCAAAGTTTTATTCTATAAATATGGTGAATACAACGTACTGCGATGTTTGTAATCACGAATATAAACATTATAGAAAACACCTCCAAACCAACAAACACACATTTAATCTATTTCATCAAATATCTCCTCTTGAGTTGGAAAGAAAACATTGTGATATCTGTTCAAAGGATGTTTTGAAGAGTAGTTATAATCAACATCTTCAATCACAAAAACACAAGAAAAATGAGTTTAAAGTAAAGGGAGACTATTATATTAAAAACACTGATGGGGCATTTAAAGGGCATATAAAAATAAGGATTTTTCAATTTGGAGAACCCGGTCCATCATCAATAGCTGAATCAATTGAAATAGTGAAACCCGATGTTGAAAAATTTATTAAAAAGACATTAAAAGAAATAAAAACTTTAAAGTTTTATATGGGAGTGAAAATGAATATGAAAAGACAAGATGAAGAACAAACTCCTTATATGAGAACAGATCTTCATTTTATAACATCATTTCAAGATTTTTTGAATAGTGGGGTTTATGAAGAACTATCAAGACAAGAGGAGGATGTTGATAATACAGTGGTAGGAAGTGGATTCAATATTAAAAAAATCATCTTTTTAGATATACACATTCTAAAATCAAACCCTCTTAAAGCTTCTTCTTATATTGAATTACCAAAAGAAATAAAACTAAAGAAGGCAGTTGTTAATATTAAGAACAATGATAATAAATGTTTTCTCTGGTCTGTTCTTGCTCACTTACATCCACCAAAATGTAATTCAGAAAGAGTAAAACAATATATGAAATATGAGAATACCTTAGACATTAAAGATTTTAAATTCCCAATGCCACTAACAGATATTCCTAAATTTGAGAAAAAGAATAATCTTTCTATTAATGTATATGGATTAACGGATACAAACAAAGTTCAAATATTAAAAATTTCAAACAACTATAAAAATGAAGAAACACACATTGACCTTTTATATTTTAGTGTTGGAAAGAATTCACATTACACATACATCAATAATTTATCAAGATTAATCTCTTCTCAGGTATTCAGAACAGCAAACAAAATATATCCTTGTAAGCGATGTCTTAATTCATTTCATACAAAAGAACGATTAGAACAACATTCAAAATATTGTAGTAATCATAAATCAGCTGTAATTACAATGCCTAAACCTGGTGAAAAGATTTATTTTGAAGATTATAATAAATCTATCATGCGCCCATTTGTGATATACGCTGAT
>NW_028222783.1:0-5000 GCF_056783735.1 Eptatretus burgeri | reverse complement strand
ACAAAAAGCAAATGCGACAATGCAGATCTAATACCGACTACGCGAGCACACGGCAACACTTATACAATTTTACTTCACAGACGGCGCCGACAACACACATTCCCAAAGCAAAAGAAAAGAGAACCACCCTCCAGGATGAGGGGGGAGGCGGGCCTGGGGCCGAGACCGTGTCGGGCCTACCCGTCTGATGATGAGACGCGGAGCGGCGGTGGTGCCTCAACTCCGCGGGCCTCGCGGACAGTGTCTGGTAGGGGGTGGGAAGGGGGCCCCCTTTTGTCGCACTATCTCAGCGCGGGGGGAAACAGGAGGGGGTTGCTGATGCTCGGGGAAAGGAGGATTTCACAAACTCTTGGGTCCCGCGACGAGCGTCTCCACCACGACCTCGGTCGTTCCGCCGGCCTTTCCCTCCGCAGTTCCTCGAATCCGACGTGAGCACCCCCTCAACCGCCTTCGCCGCCGCCGCCTCTCCACAGCTCCGTCCTCTTCACTCCGACTCCGCGAACTCCCAACTGCACTGCTAACTGCGAACTGCTAACTGCGAACTGCTCTCTTCTCCACTTCCAACTCCGAACTCTTCCTCCTGCGAACTGAACTCTTCCTCCGCTTCCAACTCAACTCTTCCTCCTGCAAACTGAACTCTTCCTCCTGCGAACTGAACTCCTCGACTGACGAACGCGGCCTCTTATATCCCCCGTGGCCTCGCTCCTTCATCTTTGACCCTCTGCCTCCGACCTTTCACCTCGCTCCCCATTGGCCCGAGAAAAAGTGGGCGTGAATGCTTTTTGATCCATGAATTTGCATATAGCGACCGCCCTCCAACGCCCTGGAGGCGGGGCCAAACCGCCCCTCGCTCACCGATTGGACGGAACAAAAGTGGGTATGAGTCGTTTTTGATCCGGTTTTCTGCGGAAAGTCCGCGATGCTTTTGAACACGCTGCTCGGTGCGCGCTCTACACGAGTCCAGCATCGGTGCCCACGAGTGGCGCGAGATGACGGTGATGCGATGGTGGCGAGTTGTGACGGTAAAGGTCGTGGCAGTTGTGGTGAAGCGGCGTTGTGGTTGGTGGTTGTTGTTGTGATGGCTGTTGAGACGTGGTTGGTGGTGGTAATAATGGCGGTTGGTCCAAAATAAAGATAGTAAAAGAAAAACGGCTATCCTTAAGAGTCGCAGCCCGACTAATGACATTTATTCCCTCTAGACAACGGGTTTGGGCCTAACTACACATATACTTACAGAGATATCTCACCTAAGGGACCTGAATGGTGGTTTGCGAATTTGGTCAACCACAACACTACCCCTTCACTTTTTACAGACTCGTCCCGAGTCGTCAAATTTTCGTGTGCCATCATGTGTAGTTTTCCCCTAGTACATTTTACCTACGGATCCCTGAGTGCGACATTCATGGTATTCGTGTCCCCAAAATAAATAACCTGAGGGCTGAGTAACTACCTAAACAAACTCACTCACACGGACGACTTAAATAAAATTGCCGGCGCTAAGACAAACATGCCGGGGGCGCACTCATATTTACAGTACATCTTACCTTAACTTACAAATTTTACACTAAACCATGGCCCAGGATCATTGAACTCTGCAAAAAGAAAGCAGTTAGCAGGGAGCCAGGCTGCTCACATGCAGTCTCTGGCTCAAACAATGCAGGTGACAGGGAACGTGGCTGGCTGCTCACACGCAGTCCAAGGCCTTCCCTTTTGAACTGAACGCAGTGAACCACAACGGTGCATGGGCTGCACAAACGCAGTCTCCATGCCAGCTCAAGTGGCACACGCAATGAACACACAAATGGATGGATGAATGGTTTGAACTGAACGCAGTGAACCACAACGGTGCATGGGCTGCACAACGCAGTCTCCGTGCCAGCTCAAGTGGCACACGCAATGAACACAACGAATGGATGGATGAATGGTTTGAACTGAACACGGTGCACGGGCCGCCACTGCAGGCCCGTGTTGTAGCTGCCAACAGGGCAGTTCTCGCAGCTTACAAACTGTTGCCTTGCGGATCCTGGCGCACATGGAAATGAACAGGGGGGGCAAAGCAAAAATTGAACGGGGCTGATGAACAGGGGCAGTGGGCATGGCATGGCAAAGGCAGCAGGCAAACACAGCCCGCAGAAGAAGGCCGTTGCAGGCAAACATAGCCGGCAGATGAACTGGCCGGCACAGGCCTTGAAGAAAAACAGCCAGCCGGCAGATGAAGTGGGCCGGCACAGGCCTTGCAGCACAGCAGCTGCAGACGATTCAGCCGGCACAGGCCTCGCAGCAAAACAACAGCTGCCGATGAAGTTGGCCAGCCTTTGCCGTTCAGTGGAGGTTGGTGGAGGGAGTGCGGTGGTGCTGGCCACTTGGAAGGCGGGCTCGGACCTACCTACCTGTCTCCCTCCCAACCTATCGCCTTTGCCTGTCACTGTACATACCCACTCCCTTAATTTGTCAAACCCCAATTTAGCCCCAACTCATTTATTTATTTATTTATTTATTTATTTTTTTTTTTTTTCACTTCCCCACTATAAATCGTCCCCTAACCCCCTTTACTGTCCTTGTTCGGCTAACCTATCCTGTCACCTAGCCTACTCCCCACCCCTACGTTCCCTTCCCGGAGGGGAATAAGGGAGAGCTAACGTCCTGTGTCGAGGCCCAACGAAGCCTCAGGATGGCCTCCCCAGACTTCAGCGATCTAACCCAAAGTGGGTCCAGCGGCCCACAACGAGAGCGAGGGGATGGATGGTGCGGAGGGGTACACTTCCTAATCTACCCTAACCATTTAACTGTTAAACTACCCCGGGGCTTTCAACAAGCGCCTCTCGCTTAAACTATTGGTTCTAACAACCCAGATTCCCGTCGCCTGTGTTGGTGTCCTCACAATTTTGGGCCTCGCCCCCCCAATTTTCTCTCCGTGCCCTCACACGGTCTCCTGGCTGGGACACGTGGCTCCCTTTGGCAGGCACGACCCTCTGCCGAATCTCCCGCTATGGCACCCCCGGGCACTACACTGCCTCCGAGCCTACCAGCTCCCTAACACCGGGGAGTGCCCCCCATGGCACCTCCCCTGAAACGCACACGTGGCAGGCTGGCTTCCCAGGCCCCTTTCCGAGGGTCACCCGTGCCCACAACACTGCCCACACGGCTAATGGCGCCCCGGGCCCCCGCACCAAGCAGGCGCACCCGTGCCCACTACTCTATCCTGGCCCCCCATGGGCCCTTGGCCTACCACGGCCGACTCGCCTGGTGCCCGGGGTACCCACTCAGCGATACTCACCTTTCGCAGCCACGCTCCCAAGCCCGTCAACAGGGCTCCTGCACCCCTCCAAACGGGTTTCGAGCCTACTTCCCCACCAACAACAAAACGACTTCCATTTTTCAATTTGACTAACCCCCTAACTCAGTCTACACTGACCCCGGGGTCCCTTGGGCGGGAGTCACTCCTCCCCCCAATCACTCATCGCACCATGCATTCCCCATTCGCTCCACACACACAGACCCGCTGGCCTCACTCACTCACCAAGCACATGCTTCCACTTCACTCACCAACTCTTCAACACACTCACCGCTGAACTCTGCCATCCTTCTAACTACATCCCCTGACTAACTCGTGCTCCCACGTCGTCCCTTAAACTACAGCACGTTCCTTTTAACTCTACGTAGCTAAGCTACGTCCCCACTACACATTCACTGTCTGTCACTGTCTCCAAATAAATCATTTTATTTCCCAACCTTAAGCTCACGAAATCCCTCGAACTAATCCATTCCACGGACTCCATGAGGACTTACCCCTGCCCCATGAAGTCGGTCTAACTAAGCTAACCCTTCCCCCTAACTAGTTTCCATCCTGTGCCCTGGAAGGGGGTCTTCCACCCCTTGCCCAGGAATCCTGTGCACCCGAAAGTGAGGCCTGCTGTTTTTTTTTTTTTTCTTTCATGCGCAGCACCAGCGCGGCAACTCGCGCACTTTGCACCTGCCCGTGACGTCATGCAGCTGCACGTGTTCCTCGTCCCTCCTTGGACGGTACTATCCGGCAGGGATACCCCTCCTGCCGGATTCCAACCCCACGTGCAGCCATGGCGTCACCGTGCGCATAAAAAAAAACACAAGCCCCACGTCTCGAGGGGTTCCCCACGCGAACACATGTGCTTTGCCCGTTGAAGCTTAACACACACGATCGCGTGGAGAACCCGTCCGGTCCAAATCCATAATCCTGCCTAAACTTTGTCCGTCCGCGGGATCGGCAAATCCACCGCGTGCGTTTCCGGACCGGGACTTCACTCTCGCAAGCGAGCCCGTGGCGGCCTCGTGCGTTGCACAGCACGGACCTCGTGCTCACTGCTGGGTGAACCCGGCACGGTCCCCGAAACAACTACAGCCGCTACTCGGCTTTCTTTCTTCTGTCGTCGTCGTCGTCGCCATTCGACCCACGCACACCTGCGTGTTACGACGCTCACACTCCATTCCATTAAATTCAGACCGGGAGACGCGGCTGCGTGCTCCCGCATGCCAACCGACATCTCCCTCACACACCGCTCCCTCACACACACGGTCCCCCCTGCACACAGCGACCTTGCACACGGCCGTTCACTCACGCATGCGGGGGCACTCACCCGCTGTGCCTCATCCACACACCGTGCCTCACTCATACACGCGGGGGCACTCACCCGCGGTACCTCACTCATACACACGGCGACACACACACGCGGTCTCTTCCACACAACGTCCCTCACTCATACACGCCGGGGCACTCAACCGCGGTGCCTCATCCACACACCGTGCCTCACTCATACACGCGGGGGCACTTAACCGCGGTGCCTCATCCACACACGCGGGGGCACTCACCCGCGGTTCCTCACTCATACTGGCCGTTTCACTCACACACACGGCCTCTTCCACACACGGTTCCTCATCCACACACGGTGCCTCATCCAAACACGGCGTGCTGGGAAGCACGCACTCCAGCACCATCGCCACCACACCACTCACACACGGGGTCG
>NW_028222781.1:0-25919 GCF_056783735.1 Eptatretus burgeri | reverse complement strand
TCGTGGGGAAGAGGGAAACGCTGGTCACGTGACGTGTTAGTCGGGGAATAATGAAACGATGGTCACGTGACGTGTTCGTGGGGAAGATGGAAACGCTGGTCACGTGATGTGTTAGTGGGGAAGAGGGAAACGCTGGTCACGTGATGTGTTCGTCGGGGAATATGGAAACGATGGTCACGTGACGTGTTAGTGGGGAAGATGGAAACGATGATCACGTGACGTGTTTGTCGGGGAATAATGAAACGATGGTCACGTGACGTGTTAATGGGGAAGATGGAAACGCTGGTCACGTGATGTGTTCGTGGGGAAGAGGGAAACGCTGGTCACGTGACGTGTTCGTGGGGAATATGGAAACGTTGGTCACGTGACTTGTTAGTGGGGAAGAGGGAAACGTTGGTCACGTGACGTGTTTGTGGGGAAGAGGGAAACGCTGGTCACGTGACGTTGTAGTCGGGGAATAATGAAACGATCGTCACGTGACGTGTTTATGGGGAAGATGGAAACGCTGGTCACGTGATGTGTTGGTGGGGAAGAGGGAAACGCTGGTCACGTGACGTGTTAGTCGGGGAATAATGAAACGATGGTCACGTGACGTGTTTATGGGGAAGAGGGAAACGCTGGTCACGTGATGTGTTAGTCGGGGAATATGGAAACGATGGTCACGTGTCGTGTTAGTGGGGAAGATGGAAACGCTGGTCACGTGACGTGTTCGTGGGGAAGATGGAAACGTTGGTCACGTGACGTGTTAGTGGGGAAGATGGAAACGCTGGTCACGTGACGTGTTCGTGGGGAAGATGGAAACGCTGGTCACGTGACGTGTTTGTGGGGAAGATGGAAACGTTGGTCACGTGACGTGTTAGTGGGGAAGATGGAAACGCTGGTCACGTGACGTGTTCGTGGGGAAGATGGAAACGTTGGTCACGTGACGTGTTAGTCCGGAAGATGGAAACGCTGCTCACGTGACGTGTTAGTGGGGAAGATGGAAACGCTGGTCACGTGACGTGTTCGTGGGGAAGATGGAAACGTTGGTCACGTGACGTGTTAGTGGGGAAGATGGAAACGCTGGTCACGTGACGTGTTCGTGGGGAAGATGGAAACGATGATCACGTGACGTGCTCGTGGGGAATATGGAAACGTTGGTCACGTGACGTGTTATTGGGAAAGAGGGAAACGCTGGTCACGTGACGTGTTAGTGGGGAATATGGAAACGTTGGTCACGTGACGTGTTCGTGGGGAAGAGGGAAACGCTGGTCACGTGATGTGTTCGTCGGGGAATATGGAAACGATGGTCACGTGACGTGTTCGTGGGGAAGATGGAAACGCTGGTCACGTGATGTGTTCGTGGGGAAGAGGGAAACGCTGGTCACGTGATGTGTTCGTCGGGGAATATGGAAACGATGGTCACGTGACGTGTTAGTGGGGAAGATGGAAACGCTGGTCACGTGACGTGTTCGTCGAGGAATAATGAAACGATGGTCACGTGACGTGTTAATGGGGAAGATGGAAACGCTGGTCACGTGATGTGTTCGTGGGGAAGAGGGAAACGCTGGTCACGTGACGTGTTCGTGGGGAATATAGAAACGTTGGTCACGTGACGTGTTAGTGGGGAAGAGGGAAACGTTGGTCACGTGACGTGTTAGTGGGGAAGAGGGAAACGCTGGTCACGTGACGTGTTAGTCGGGGAATAATGAAACGATGGTCACGTGACGTGTTTATGGGGAAGATGGAAACGCTGGTCACGTGATGTGTTGGTGGGGAAGAGGGAAACGCTGGTCACGTGACGTGTTAGTCGGGGAATAATGAAACGATGGTCACGTGACGTGTTTATGGGGAAGAGGGAAACGCTGGTCACGTGATGTGTTAGTCGGGGAATATGGAAACGATGGTCACGTGACGTGTTCGTGGGGAAGATGGAAACGATGATCACGTGATCACTTCATCTCGGGACGGTTTGATTTCCCGTTCTATGAACGGTTATAAAGGAGGATTGTGTATTAATAGATTAATCGGTTTATACATAATTTGGGCAGAAATACTCGTTATCGCCCGACAGCACGGACACCGCGGACAAAATGGGGGACGAATGCTTTGTCCCACCGTCACAGGCTGACCGGGTGTCGTGTATGTTACGGGATCGTCCGGTTTCGTACTTTTCCCGGATACCATTTGTGTCTGTGCAGTGTCCCACCATCATGTCCGTGACACGTCGATGTCTGACCCCAGGGGATTGTGGAGGGGGAGAGAGGGTGGAGGGGGGATGGCATATTGTGGAGGGGGGGATGGTCGTGAGTATTGTGGAGGGGGGGGGATGTGGGATGGTTGTGAGTATTGTGGAGGCGCGGTGTGGGATCATTGTGAGTATTGTGGAGGCGCGGTGTGGGATGGTTGTGAGTATTGTGAAGAGGGGATGTGGGATGGTTGTGAGTATTGTGGAGGCGCGGTGTGGGATGGTTGTGAGTATTGTGGAGGTGCGGTGTGGGATGGTGGTGGGTATTGTGGAGGGGGGGGTGTGGATGGTTGTATTGTGGAGGCGCGGTGTGGGATGGTTGTGAGTATTGCGGAGGCGTGGTGTGGGATGGTTGTGAGTATTGTGCAGGCGTGGTGTGGGATGGTGGTGGGTATTGTGGAGGGGGGGGTGTGGGATGTTTGTGAGTATTGTGGAGGGTCGGGGTGGGATGGTTGTGAGTATTGTGGAGGCGCGGGATGGGGTGGTGGTGGGTATTGTGGAGGGGGGGTGGGATGGTTGTGAGTATTGTGGAGGCGCGGTGTGGGATGGTTGTGAGTATTGTGGAGGCGCGGTGTGGGATGGTTGTGAGTATTGTGGAGACGCGGTGTGGGATGGTGGTGGGTATTGTGGAGGCGTGGTGTGCGGTGGTGGTGGGTATTGTGGGGGTGATGGTTCATGGGCGATTTTGAGAGGATGTTGGAAAGCGGGCGGGGGGGGAGAGACCCTGAAAGTTTTAACGTCCTGGTTCAAATCCTCTCCGAGGAGAACATGATGACTCGTCCGTGTACATTGTTTCCATTATAAATCCATGGTGGTTCATTTGATTTTCAGACATTTTTTAGTTTAACGAGTGCGGGCCCGTAGGTGCGTGCCAGTATGTGCAGCTTCGTTCCTTCATTCTCGTAAACGACGACTGGATTGGGGCATTGTTTCAATTAGATCGGACCAACCATATCATAAATGGCCATAACTTCGGAAACACCTGGGGAACATACTCAGGTCCCCAGCGTCAATTGTGACGTCATATCAAACGAAGAAGAAGAAGAATTGTGACGCTCCTCCTCTCTCCCCCCAAGTCTCGCCCCTCCTCTCTCCTCCCTCCTCTCTCTCGCCCCTCTCTCTCGCCCCCACTCTCACCCCTCCTCTCACACCCCCTCTCCCACCCTCCTCTCTCGCCTCCTCCTCTATCCCCCTCTCTTGAATTGTGACGCCCTCTCTCTCGCTCCCCTCTCTCGTCCCCCTCTCTTGAATTGTGACGCCCCCTCTCTCTCTCTTGCCCTCTCTCGCCCCCCCTCTCTCGCCCCTCCTCTCTCGCTGCTCTCTCTGTAAATGTATTCACAAATGTCTACCAAGCACAACAATTGATTCAAACCTTGGGAAAAAACAGCTTTCAAACCCTTGGGAAATAGCTCTTTCCCTTGGGAAAATTCAAACCTTGGGATTAATTAATAATTTGAACAATTAATTCAAACCTTTGGAAAAAAACAGCTTTCAAACCTTGGGAAACACTTGGGAAACAGCTGAAACGGATGAAGAACGATATCAAACCTTGAAAAGGCACATACTCAGGTCCCCAGTGTCAATTGTGATGTCATACCAAACGAAGAAGAAGAAGAATTGTGATGCAATCGTGCAAAAAAATAAATAAATAATTAAACATTAATTGTGACGTCATTCGTGATGTTGACAGATAAATGGCCGTAACTTGGGAACCGCTTGTCCGATTAATATTGTGACAAATTTCGCCCGCCCGGCGTGCGATCGGCCACGTAACTCGAATCGCGACGCTTCGCCCACCGGAACGGACAATTCAGTCGTGACCCTCTTAGAACTATCGCCAAGGAGCTCGTCATGGGTGGGGGTTTAACCTCACCACAACCCAGTCCGCATTCTACCCGCGCAAAATAGGGTGAATCGCCGAAAGTCGATATACCTGAGTACTCGCACGGGTAACCTACCGAGGGGTTGTACCACCCCACAGGTCGACTCTGGACACGAACCGCTTAAGCGGCTCGTTCCGTGCTACAGGGATAACCGAGCGGAGTTATCGTCGACCTTGACGGTTCAGATTAGTTACCGGGTGTTTTAAACCCACTATCAATCCCTTACGTGATGCAAAATGGAGATTCAACAAAGGAAAGGACAAAGCGAAACGGGGGAACAATTGGACAAGCACACTTTTATTTCACACACGTAAGCAGGCAAATAGGAACAAAAGCAGGCAAATAGGAACAAAGGAAAGCACTACGACCAAATAAAAGGCAATTATTTACAGCACAGTCACTTATACAGGTTTTACTTTGCAAGACTGGCGCCACAAACACACATACAAAAGCCTGAAAACAAAAGAAAAGAAAAGAAGTGACTTCCCTCATGGACCGAAATGGTCCTCCTCTCCTACTACCATCAACACGGTCGCGCCTGTTTCCGGCCTCCCACGCGGCCGGCGAACCCTCTCCGGAACCCCTCGTCCAGACGCGCAGGTCCACCACAGGACGCATTGCGGCGCCTCCCGTCCGCGTCTCCACCAACAGGCCGCGCCGGGCCACGAACGCAGGAACGAGAGAGGAGGAAGGGAGCGCTTTGGAGAGCGAGACCCAAGGAGAGAGACCGAGCCTTTTTGGAGAGAGAGCGAGAGAGAGAGCTGGTGCCTTTTCCGGAGAGAGCTTCAGCCAACATGAGCCACGACCAGAGAGAGTGAGCCTCGCGTCCGTTTGCCTTTTTGTAAGGCGGGGCTCCGCCCTTCGCCGCGTGGGGCTCCGTCCCGTTCGTGGCTCCACCTCCCTTCGAGGCGTTTCCACAAGGCTCTCGAAGGGGGGCGTGCCCCCACTCCGACCGCCTCACGCCAGGCCTCCACCAATGGGGAGAGAGCTGCCCTGCCCCCTTCCCTTGCCAGCCTTGGCACCGCAGAGGGGTGTGCTAACCTGCGCACTAGCGCAGGTTTCTTTTTTGCCGTTGTCGTTGGTTGGTTTGAGGTTGTTGGATCCAAAATAACGATAGAGAAAAAGAAAAATGGCAAACTCAAAGCGTCGCAGCCCGGATGAATCGCACATATTCCCCCTAAACAACAGGTGTGGACTAACTACACATGAACTTAGCGTCATAACTGATCAAAGGACCCTTTATGCTGTATTGCAAATTTCCACAGCCGTAACAATATCAAACCTTGAAAAGGCACATCCGCGGGTCCCCAGCAATATTCCTGGCAAGTTTCAATCAGATTCGACCGTCAATCGTGCCAAAATATATATATATATATATATATATATATATATATATATATATATATATATATATATATATACATATATATAAAAACATTAATTGTGACGTCGTTCGTGATGTCATAGCACCGTGTCTTGTCATTGGTTGACAGGTAAATGGCCGTAACTTGGGAACCGCTTATCTGATTAATATCAAACCTTGAAAAGGCACATCCGCGGGTCCCCAGCAATATTCCTGGCAAGTTTCAATCAGATCGGACCGTCAATCGTGCAAAAAGAAAGAAATAAATAAACATTGATTGTGACGTCATTCGTGATGTCATAGCACAGTGTCTTGTCATTGGTTGACAGATAAATGGCCGTAACTTGGCAACCGCTTATCCGATTAATATCAAACCTCGAAAAGGCACATCCGCGGGTCCCCGGCAATATTCCTGGCAAGTTTGAATCAGATTGGACCGGCGGTTGTCGAGAAACGGCGGTCGCAGTGACACACACACATACACACACACACACACACACACACAGATTGCTGGAATTATAGATAGATGTCGAGGTTGCCTGAACATTTGGGTTCTCCATTGAAGCGAAAACATAGACATGGACACACACACACACACACACACACACACACACACACACACACACACACACACACACACACACACACAGGGACACACACAGACACACACATACGGAGACGCACACACAGCGAGGGACACACACACACAGGGACACACACAGACACACACACACACGGAGACGCACACACAGACAGGGACACACACAGACAGGGACACACACACACAGGGACACACACAGACACACACACACACACACACACAGGGACACACACACAGGGACATTGCAAGTCTCACATCCCCTTCGGGGAGAACCTAATAGTGTAATAGTGGAGAGGATGAAAAAATGCCTGGGCGGCGAGTGAAAGGGAGAGAGGGTTGGAGGTAGAGAGATTGGGGGAAAGGGTGGGGTGGGAGGAGTTCGATGTGGACGGAGGATGGGGGGGCGTGGGGTGGGAGGAGTTCGGTGTGGAGGGAGGATGGGGGTTGTGGGGTGGGAGGGGGGGGCTGTGGGTGGGAGGAGTTCAGTGTGGAGGGAGGATGGTGGGTGTGCGGTGGGAGGAGTTCGGTGTGGAGGGAGGATGGGGGGCGTGGGGTGGGAGGAGTTCGGTGTGGTCGAAATTGTGTGGGGGGAAGATGGGGGGGTGGGAGAAGAGGGAAATATACTGTGGCGTCAGACGCCCAACTAAAACAGACCTTCTGAGCCGGAGGTCCAAAGACCTCTACAAATGACCGAAACGATGTTTAAATTTAAACTTCCTTTGTTGATCAAATACAAGCCGAAACTGTCGTAAAAAGCAGGAACATGTTCGCAAACAAAACGGTCTCTGCCCCCTCCGGACCGTCTTCCCGGCACACAGCTGGTCCCATTCAATGGCGGGCAACTGTCCGTGGGTAGCGCCATCTTCTGGGCCACCCTGGGCAGCTTCAATAGGTTGCGGTGAGCCCGTGGCGTTAAAGGAAGTCGCGAGTCACAACATCGAGTCGACAACCAAGAGACGGACTCGTGATGTGGGTTGTGGGTTGCTGTTCATTGCATATTTGTTTTTCCTTGCTCTAGTGATGCAGTTTAACGTTGTTGAAATAAATGCCAGCAGTTCCCGTGTGAGAGTGGGTTTGGTGGAGATCAATCGATGGGATTTGTATTATGATCAATGTGATGTGGTGGCTTTGGGAGCGGTGGTGGCGAATAAAAAGGTTGGGTTGGCCTTCCATTGCCCCGGGCCGCGGGTAGTTGCTTTGTCATGTGCGGGGATTTGGTCGAAAGAACGCGCTGTACGGAAAAATGAGTTTGCAATGGTTCAAATGATGTTCGTCGTGCCTATTTATAACGAGCCTATGGTTGAAGTGTGGTTTAAATGGAATTGCTACCATCTAACTGCCGTGTGGGTCTCGGAGATCGACTCGGAGCCAGGACTGGTGCGCTGGTCGGCGTTACCCCCACCTCTGGTTGCGGGCGCAGCTCTCTGTGTTCGCTCAAGGCCGTTTAGACGGGCGTTGGCGTCTCAACTGATTGTGGTGCGTGGGTTGTTTTGGAGCATTGAGTGCGTCCAGCCAGCGGCGCTGTTCAGCGCCCCCATCCAAGGTCAATCGAGGCTGGCGCTGGCGCCACGGCTTCCAGACAGCGGGCTTCCGGCCTCGGAATGTTTATCTGCGTCAGGTCTGCCTGGGGAAGTGGGCCGGAGGCGTTTGATGGTGCCGGGGGAGGTTTGCTCGGGAGATCGCCACGGCCTCGCCGAGGGCCATGTCAGCATGAGCCGCCTGGGGCGTTTCCGCTGTGTAGGGCTGCTGTGCTTTTCGCCTTGCTGCTTCATATCGGTAACGCGGCCAGAGTTTGGGAGGTGCTGTGTGCACCTCCGTCTTCGGAACCTGGCCGTGGCAGCTCCATTAGCTCGCTTTCACGCATTATATGATGTGATGTGCTGTTATACTTCGCTGTTTTCATTTTTTGTGCCTTGTCTACTATTATACCGTAGTCCTTCGTGCTGTTTATGCTTATTATGATGGTGATCATTTAATAATCATAGTTTTAGGAGGGAGGAGTGTGGTGTAGCCTGCGGGCATGCAGGGCGGGGCATGATGATGGGAGGAGGGGTCGTTGTGGTCATCGTATCTGCAAGGAATATAAGGTGTGCGCGCCGCCTGAGGCGTCGTAGTAATGCTGGAGTCGCCCGGCTCGTGAGTGTGCTGAATACGTAATAAAGGAGAGCCGCGGGCAAAGTACGCCCGCGCTCGCGCTTGTGCAACACAGCCCGGCTCGACTGTTCCCCCGCATCGTGTCTGCCTGCTAAGCATCTTCTATCAGTACACCACAGTTGGTTCAAATGACAGGACCTGCAAGGGGACTTCCTATTGGTACAGCGATGGTGTTCGTGTGTGCAGAAGGTTCCTTAAACCTCCTGTGGACTCGCCTATCACTGCTGGACCAACAGGAGGCCATAAAGTCCCTCCAAGTCGAGATGAGATAAATAAAACATTCAGAGGTTATTTGGAAGAAACGATTCTTTCCGGTATCCCTGCTTACGGATGCGGTCTTCAACCGGGTCCACGATGTCCCTTCCAACGGTGGCCCCGTGCGTAGTTATTGGATGGGTCCTCTTTACCCGAAATGAGTTAATCGGGGTGGAAGAGTGGTCCATAAGTTCCGGTGCGCACTTCATCTGAAGAACGGTTACAAGCTCGACGTCACGATGAAGGTAAGTTACCTTAAAACTGGAGGTTCAGAAAGAGGACACTCGGTCGAGCGCATGCATCCCACCGGTGGAACAGTCCACCTTTTGTGTCCCACTGATGGGCCCGATCTGGATTCGGACCTGAAACAAAATCGAATCGCCTTGTTCTCGTCACCTACCCGACTCATGCACCAAGTTTGGTCCGAATCCGTCCACAATTGTTCTGACACGTCGTGGTGCTATATATCGTTTTTGGCTCCATAAATGTCGCCTCGGAATCGATAAATATCGCGAAAAGGTTCGAATCCCGAATCAGGAAACGTTTTCAGGGTTTCCTCTCCAAGGGACCTGGAAATCCCCATTCCTCAATGCTCATTGGTCAACGGAAATCACGTGCGTTCATTTGTGAGCACACGATTGGTCAACATTAAAATAATAAATAATGCTTGCAGTAGTAATATTGTTTCACATTTACAAGAAGTGGGAGGAAGGAAGTGCACGTGCGGGGATAAACAACAACAACAACAACAACAACAAACAAACTTTTTTGGATCTCACGGAGAATCTTCGTCTTACTCACGTTGTTCTTCTTCTTCTTCTTGTGGACTTTTTTGTTTCACATCCTACAGATTTGATCGAAACTTCCTGAAACTTGGCATGTATATGAAAAAATACCCTGCGCAGACAGTAACCATCTCCGATTTTGAAAATTCCTCCGAGAAAAAAAAGTTATGACGTCAAAATATCTCCGCCAATGGAAATCGCCGAAAAAATTATCTCCGATACTAGGTGAGCTTTTTGAATTCTGTTTGCGGGAATCGAACGGCGCATTAGCAGAGATGAATTACCGCACATATGATACATCATCACTATGACGTCATATCAATTTTTATGATGTCATTCCTATTTTTTTGGACATTTTTTTGTTTCACAACCCAGAGTTTTCATCGGATCTTCGTGAAACTTGCCATGTATATGAAGAAAGCCCACGCGCAGACAGGAACCATCTCCGAATTTGGAAATTCTTCCTAGAAAAAAATGTTGACGTCATAATATCGCCGCCAATGGAAATCGCCTATACCATTACCTCCGAAACTAGGAAAGCCGTTTGAATTTTGTTTGCGGGAATCAAGCCGGGCAATTAGCACAGATAATTTATCGCAATCCTGATGCATCACAATGACGTCATATTCGTTTTTATGACATCATCATTGAGAAGACGAGGATCTGAGCTCATTTGAGCTCGTGACAAGGAATCACGAATTCACGAAATAATCAAAGTGTTTACAACGAACAAAACATCGAAGATCCGAGAACAAAGGACTCAATATATATATAAATAAATCAACAACAAGTACCTCACGGAGAGGAGGCCGCTGATGGAGGCTCCGTGGGAATGGAGGAACGTGGAGGTATTGGCGGGTCATGTGACGACCCGAACCAAGTAAACCTAATTAAACCGAGACTCCGAACTCACCATGTTTTAGTGGATGAAAGGAAATCTTCACGAACACAACAACAATTTGCTTCAAATTGTCACTTCTTCTTCTTTTTCTTCTTCATTGTGACGTAATCGTGACGTCATGAGGATGCGTTTGAAAAGACAAATAGTGTTTAACGTTGTATTAATTTACACCCGTTTGTTAAAACTACTCAAACGTTGAGGTGACGGCGCTTTTTTTGATAACTACCGTCACGGTTTAACGAGTAACTCGTAACAAATGTAAAAAGGAACAGGTTGTGGGAGAGGTGTTAACCCTTAATCGGTAACCTTCATCCCGCACGAACATCTGGGCAACATGGGGTCTTTGTCCCCCCCCCCCCCGCCTCGAGAAATTACTTTCAGAAAAAAAAGTGTTTTTCCTCATTTTATTGCGATCACGTGATTGAAACCGCTGGCATGTTGAAACTCGAACCAGGGACCTTCATTTTGAAGCCTCTCTGGTTATCTCCCTACCTGTAGCATGAGCATGCTCACCTTCATTTTGAAGGTCACTCTGGAATGCTCATGACGTCACAGGTACTTGGAGCACAAAGGTGCCTTCCCACCTCGGGGTGGTCCTGAAAACACACAAACACAGATAACCACGTGATCGCTGCCTCGAAGCTGTCGAGCCCATGTTCGAATCCTGCACCAGCCATGAACCATCATCCCGGCCTTTCACGGGCAGGGTGTGTGCCGCCTTTAAGCCGGGCGTCCCATCTGCTGACATGAGTTGGTGCACGTTAAACACACCACCGTTTCCTACTCGCGAAGAGTAGGCGAGCTATCTCCGGCACCCTGGCCAAATTCTAAATTCTTGCCCGAACCTGAGGCGAACGTCAGGCCTGGCCAGCCCGTTCGTGAAAGACTTGAACCAAGCTTCCCCCCACCGTCCACGCCACAAAACCGTGGGAATAATCGTGCCCTTTGAAGAAGAAGTTGTCTGGTGAAGGTGGTGGTGAGCTGACTTCTCGGCAGATGGAAGACGAGCTCGCGCAAACGATCGGGTGAACAGAGCAGAATGTTTGTGAAGTACAATATGACGTCATTTGATTAATAAATCGTTAACGAAGGTGAAATATGCCGAGAATAAACTAGAAAAGATCCTTCGTCTGCTGGGGGGGATTGGGAGGGGGCGTGGTCACCATGACGCGGGACGTGAATGAGACACGTGCGGGAGGAAATGGGAGTGGGCGTGGTCACCAATACGTGGGACGTTAATGCGACAGGGGGGAATTGGAGGAGGCGTGGTCACCATGGCGCGGGACGTCACTGAGACACGCGCGGGGGGGGGGAATGGGAGGAGTCGTAGTCACCATGGCGCAGGACGTGAATGAGACACGCGCGGGGGGGAATGGGAGGAGTCGTGGTCACCATGGCGCAGGAAGTGAATGAGACACGTGGGGGGGGGGAATGGGAGGAGTCGTGGTCACCATGGCGCAGGACGTGAATGAGACACGCGCGGGGGGGGCGGGGAATGGGAGGGGGTGTGGTCACCATGGCGCAGGACGTGAATGAGACACGTGGGGGATAGGGAGGGCGTGGTCGCCATGATGGCTTGATATCCGAGCGCTGAGATAAGGCCGGTAAGAGTGAACGAGTGAGTTCTATTTTTTTGTTTGGTGTTCAAGCTGGTTTGGTTCAACCAAGCTGGTTTGGTGTTCTCTCCACGGCGGCTTCATCTCACAACAAGGATTGGCAGCTTGCCAATCACAGTGTGGATGAAAAAGGTGAGAGAGGGTTGATTTACGATTTCGCCCGTGACGTCACACCTTGATCGGATAGTCGTCGACCTTGGATTCTGATGCTCATTTCACCCTCAGTAACAACTCTGAAGGTCCTCAGGATGTTGGAAGTGACCGTTGGGATTTTGAAGATAAACTATTGGAGACAAAATGAGTGAAGGAAACGATTTCGGGGGAACTGTGGAGCCGAATCGTTTGGGGCCTTGTGGGAGCGATTCAAACAAAGTTGGCGGAACGTGTTGGTGGGGAATATGGAAACGATGATCACGTGACGTGTTAGTGGGGAAGAGGGAAACGCTGGTCACGTGACGTGTTAGTCGGGGAATATGGAAAAGATTGTGGAGGGGTGGTGTGGGATGGTTGTGAGTATTGTGGAGGCGCGGTGTGGGATGGTTGTGAGTATTGTGGAGGCGCGGTGTGGGATGGTGGTGGGTATTGTGGAGGGGCGGGTGGGATGGTGGTGAGTATTGTGGAGGCGTGGTGTGGGATGGTTGTGAGTCTAGTGGAGGGGGAGAGAGGGTGGAAGGGGGGAGGGTGGGATGGTATATTGTGGAGGGGGGGATGGTTGTGAGTATTGTGGAGGCGCGTTGTGGGATGGTTGTGAGTATTGTGGAGGCGCGGTGTGGGATGGTTGTGAGTATTGTGGAGGCGCGGTGTGGGATGGTTGTGAGTATTGTGGAGACGTGGTGTGGGATGGTGGTGGGTATTTTGGAAGGGCGGTGTGGGATGGTGGTGAGTATTGTGGAGGCGCGTTGTGGGATGGTTGTGGGTATTGTGGAGGGGCGGTGTGGGATGGTGGTGAGTATTGTGGAGACGCGGTGTGGGATGGTGGTGGGTATTGTGGAGGGGCGGTGTGGGATGGTGGTGAGTATTGTGGAGACGCGGTGTGGGATGGTGGTGAGTATTGTGGAGGGGCGGTGTGGGATGGTTGTGAGTATTGTGGAGGGGCGGTGTGGGATGGTGGTGAGTATTGTGGAGACGCGGTGTGGGATGGTGGTGGGTATTGTGGAGGCGTGGTGTGGGATGGTGGTGGGTATTGTGGTGGTGATGGTTCATGGGGGATTTAGAGAGGATGTTGGAAAGGGGGGGGGGAGAGACCCTGAAAGTTTTCACGTCCTGGTTCAAATCCTCTCCGAGGAGAACATGATGACCCGTCCGTGTACATTGTTTCCATTATAAATCCATGGTGGTTCATTTGATTTTCAGACATTTTTGAGTTTAACAAGTGTGGGCCTGTGTGGCTTCGTTCCTTCACTCTCGTAAACGACGACTGGATTGCGCCATTGTTTCAATTAGATCGGACCAACCGTATCATAAATGGCCATAACTTGGGAAACACCTGGGAAACATACTCAGGTCCCCAGCGTCAATTGTGACGTCATATCAAACGAAGAAGAAGAATTGTGACGCCCCTCCTCTCTCCCCCCAAGTCTCGCCCCTCCTCTCTCCTCCCTCCTCTCTCTCGCCCCTCTCTCTCGCCCCCACTCTCACCCCTCCTCTCACACCCCTCCCCCACCCTCCTCTCTCGCCTCCTCCTCTATACCCCTCTCTTGAATTGTGACGCACTCTCTCTCGCTCCCCCTCTCTCGTCCCCCTCTCTTGAATTGTGACGCCCCTCTCTCTCGCCCCTCTCTCGCCCCCCTCTCTCGCTCCTCCTCTCTCGCCCCTCCTCTCTCGCCCCTCTCTCTGTAAATGTATTCACAAATGTCTACCAAGCACAACAATTGATTCAAACCTTGGGAAAAAAACAGCTTTCAAACCCTTGGGAAACAGCTCTTTCCCTTGGGAAAATTCAAACTTGGGATTAATTAATAATTTGAACAATTAATTCAAACCTTTGGAAAAAACAGCTTTCAAACTTGGGAAACAGCTGAAACGGATGAAGAACGATATCAAACCTTGAAAAGGCACATACTCAGGTCCCCAGTGTCGATTGTGATGTCATACCAAACGAAGAAGAAGAAGAATTGTGAGGTCAATCGTGCAAAAAAATAATAATAATAAATAAACATTAATTGTGACGTCATTCGTGATGTTGACAGATAAATGGCTGTAACTTGGGAACCGCTTGTCCGATTAATATTGTGACGAATTTCGCCCGTCCGGCGTGCGATCGGCCACTTAACTCGAATCACGACGCGTCGCCCACCGGAACGGACAATTCAGTCGTGACCCTCTTGGAACTATCGCCAAGGAGCTAGTCACGGGTGGGGGTTTAACCTCACCACAACCCAGTCCGCATTCTACCCGCGCAAAATAGGGTGAATCGCCGAAAGTCGATATACCTAAGTACTCGCACGGGTAACCTACCGAGGGGTTGTACCACGCCACAGGTCGACTCTGGACACGAACCGCTTAAGCGGCTCGTTCCGTGCTACAGGGATAACCGAGCGGAGTTATCGTCGACCTTGACAGTTCAGATTAGTTACCGGGTGTTTTAAACCCACTATCAATCCCTTACGTGATGCAAGATGGAGATTCAACAAAGGAAAGAACGAAGAGAAACGGGGGAACAATTGGACAAGCACACTATTTCACACACGTAAGCAGGCAAATAGGAACAAAAGCAGGCAAATAGGAACAAAGGAAAGCACTACGACCGAATAAAGGCAATTATTTACAGCACAGTCACTTATACAGGTTTTACTTTGCAAGACTGGCGCCACAAACACACATACAAAAGCCCGAAAAGAAAAGAAAAGAAGTGACTTCCCTCATGGACCGACATGGTCCTCCTCTCCTACTACCGTCAGTGCGGTCGCGCCTGGTTCCGGCCTCCCACGCGGCCGGCGAACCCTCTCCGGCACCCCTCGTCCAGACGCGCAGGTCCACCACAGGCCGCATTGCGGCGCCTCCCGTCCGCGTCTCCACCAACAGGCCGCGCCAGGCCACGAGGGCGGGAACGAGAGAGGAGGAAGGGAGCGCTTTGGAGAGCGAGACCCAAGGAGAGAGACCGAGCCTTTTGGAGAGAGAGCGAGAGAGAGCTGGTGCCTTTTCCGGAGAGATCTTCAGCCAACATGAGCCACGACCAGAGAGAGTGAGCCTCGCGTCCGTTTGCCTTTTGTAAGACGGGGCTCTGCCCTTCGCCGCGTGGGGCTCCGCCCCGTTCGCGGCTCCCCCTCCCTTCGAGGCGTTTCCAGAAGACTCTCGAAGGGGGGCGTGCCCCCACTCCGACCGCCTCACGCCGGGCCTCCACCAATGGGGGGGGAGCTGCCCTGCCCCCCTTCCCTTGCCAGCCTTGGCACCGCAGAGGGGTGCGCAAACCCGCGCACTAGCGCAGGTTTCTTTTTTGCCGTTGTCGTTGGTTGGTTTGAGGTTGTTGGATCCAAAATAACGATAGAGAAAAAGAAAAATGGCGAACTCAAAGCGTCGCAGCCCGGATGAGTCACACATATTCCCCCTAAACAACAGGTGTGGACTAACTACACATGAACTTAGCGTCATAACTGATCTAAGGACCCTTTATGGTGTATTGCGAATTTCCACATCCGTAACAAAATTAAACCTTGAAAAGGCACATCCGCGGGTCCCCAGCAATATTCCTGGCAAGTTTCAATCAGATTCGACCGTCAATCGTGCCAATATATATATATATATATATATATATATATATATATATATATATATATATATATATATATATATATATATATATATATATATATATAAACATTAATTGTGACGTCGTTCGTGACGTCATAGCACCGTGTCTTGTCATTGGTTGACAGATAAATGGCTGTAACTTGGGAACCGCTTATCCGATTAATATCAAACCTTGAAAAGGCACATCCGCGGGTCCCCAGCAATATTCCTGGCAAGTTTCAATCAGATCGGACCGTCAATCGTGCAAAAAGAAAGAAAGAAATAAACATTAATTGTGACGTCATTCGTGATGTCATAGCACAGTGTCTTGTCATTGGTTGACAGATAAATGGCCGTAACTTGGGAACCGCTTATCCGATTAATATCAAACCTTGAAAAGGCACATCCGCGGGTCCCCAGCAATATTCCTGGCAAGTTTCAATCAGATCGGACTGGCGGTTGTCGAGAAACGGCGGTCGCAGAGACGCACACACACACACACACACACACACACACACACACACACACACACACACACACACACACACACACACACACACACACACACACACACACACAGATTGCTGGAATTATAGAAAGATGTCGAGGTTGCCTGAACATTTGGGTTCTCCATTGAAGCGAAAACATAGACATGGACACACACACAGGGACACACACACAGGGACACACACACACACACACACACACACACACACACACACACACACACACACACACACACACACACACACACACACACACAGACACACACACACACACACACACACGGACACGGACACACAGGGACATTGCAAGTCTCCATTCCCTTCGGGGCGAACCTAATAGTGTAATAATGGAGAGGATGAAAAAATGGCGGGGCGGCGAGTGAAAGGGAGAGAGGGTTGGAGGTAGAGAGATTGGGGGAAGGGGTGGGGTGGGAGGAGTTCGATGTGAAGGGAGGATGGGGGGCGTGGGGTGGGAGGAGTTCGGTGTGGAGGGAGGATGGGGGGCGTGGGGTGGGAGGAGTTCGGTGTGGAGGGAGGATGGGGGGCGTGTGGTGGGGGAAGTTCGGTGTGGAGGGAGGATGGGGGCGTGGGGTGGGAGGATGGGGGCGTGCGGTGGGAGGAATTCGGTGTGGAGCGAGGATGGGGGCGTGGGGTGGGAGGAGTTCGGTGTGGAGGGAGGATGGGGGCGTGGGGTGGGAGGAGTTCGGTGTGGACGGAGGATGGGGGTCGTGGGGTGGGAGAAGTTCGGTGTGGAGGGAGGATGGGGGGCGTGGGGTGGGAGGAGTTCGGTGTGGAGGGAGGATGGGGGGGCATGGGGTGGGAGGAGTTCGGTGTGGAGGGAGGATGGGGGGTGTGGGGTGGGAGGAGATCGGTGTGGTCGAATTTGTGTGGGGGGAGGATGGGGGGGTGGGAGAAGAGGGAAATATACTGTGGCATCAGACGCCCAACTAAAACAGACCTTCTGAGCCGGAGGTCCAAAGACCTCCACAAATGACCAAAATGATGTTTAAATTTAAACTTCATTTGTTGATCAAATACAAACCGAAACTGTCGTAAAAAGCAGGAACATGTTCGCAAACAAAACGCTCTCCACCCCCTCCGGACCGTCTTCCCGGCACACAGCTGGTCCCATTCAATGGCGGGCAACTGTCCGTGGGTAGCGCCATCTTCTGGGCCACCCTGTCCTCTGAGGCGTGTTCTCACTAAGTGTTGCACCCCTCTTCAAGACTCCATAGCTCACTATTACGCCATGGCTTGCAGCTGTTGGCCCAAATGACCCGTGATTACGTCCATTTGTGCCACGTGCTACAAACCCTCCACCTGGCCTCACCTGGACAATACAACCATCCCCTATTCTGCTCTAATGTTTACAATCACCACGTCCTCGGTGCGACGTGTAACCATACGACTTCCCTCTGACAGATCCCTAATACAGGAGGAAATGTCACCTACTCGAACACACGGACAGACCAAGCTATTGTTACCACTCCATGTGTGGATCCTCCTTCCCCCCCCTCTTTTTCCACAGAACAATACAGATTGTTTGTAAAATTACACAAAAGAGAGAACTCAATGCGTCCGCTCTCCCACGTGAGAGACTTGTTAATGATGATGTGTGTTTATGGATTTTATTCACCAAACGCTTCTCTTTTAATTGGTTGGTGTTTCAATGCAGATGATGCAGGGACCAAGTCACGGTGCTCCATCGGCCTCAACCCCGAGTGCATCTCAGCAAAGCATCGTCCGGCTTCCGAAAATGCTCTGCGCGTCCAGAAACACCGGCAATCCTGAACAGACACACCAAGAGGAATCCAAATACGAACGGCAGAGCAACAACCAGCAACAAGTTGCAATCAGAGCTGAACAGAGAGACCGAGTCGAACGGAGACACCAACTTGAGGAACCGAGACGCCGGCAAGACGAACGTGGTCTACAGATGTCCGAACGCCGATCTTCCGGACAGAACCTCCAGCAACTCACACAGAGAGACATGCAAGGCTTACTCGATGGACCATGCCGTACCAATACAATGCATTCCTCAAGGGAGGACCCGAGTCAGATGTTGTACTCGAGTTCATCATGGATGGACTCTACCACTGGGTCACGTATCACTGAGACCAAGATGATGCGGTCTTGGTCTTCAACGGTATACTCTACCACCGGGTCACATCCAAATCAGCGTGCGATATTACCCTCACCGTCATCACGACAGGACCACAACACTGGGTCGCATCCAAATCAGCGTGCGATATTACCCTCACCGTCATCACAAAGGGACTACAACACTGGATCGCATCCGATTCAGGTTGTAGTGTTGCCCTCACCGTCATCACGACAGGACCATAACACTGGGTCGCATCGAAATCAGCTTGCGATATTACCCTCACCGTCATCACGACAGGACCACAACACTGGGTCGCATCGAAATCAGCTTGCGATATTACCCTCACCGTCATCACGACAGGACCACAACACTGGGTCGCATCGAAATCAGCTTGCGATATTACCCTCACCGTCATCACGAAGGGAGCACAACACCGGGTCACATTCTCATCAGGGTGAGATGTTGCCCTCATCGTCATCACGAAGAGACCACAACACCGGGTCACATCCTCATCAGGGTGAGATGTTGCACTCATCGTCATCACGAAGGGACCACAACACTGGGTCACATCCTCATCAGGGTGAGATGTTGCCCTCATCGTCATCACGAAGAGACCACAACACTGAGTCACATCCTCATCAGGGTGAGATGTTGCCCTCATTGTCATCACGAAGGGACCACAACACTGAGTCACATCCTCATCATGGTGAGATGTTGCCCTCATTGTCATCACGAAGGGACCACAGCACTGGGTCACATCCTCATCAGGGTGAGATGTTGCCCTCATCATCATCACGAAGAGACCACAACACCGGGTCGCATCCTCATCAGGGTGAGATGTTGCCCTCATTGTCATCACGAAGGGACCACAGCACTGGGTCACATCCTCATCAGGGTGAGATGTTGCACTCAGCATCATCACGAAGAGACCACAACACCGGGTCACATCCTCATCAGGGTGAGATGTTGCCCTCATCGTCATCACGAAGGGACCACAACACTGGGTCACATCCTCATCAGGGTGAGATGTTGCCCTCATCATCATCACGAAGAGACCACAACACCGGGTCACATCCTCATCATGGTGAGATGTTGCACTCAGCATCATCACGAAGAGACCACAACACCGGGTCGCATCCTCATCAGGGTGAGATGTTGCCCTCATTGTCATCACGAAGGGACCACAGCACTGGGTCACATCCTCATCAGGGTGAGATGTTGCATTCAGCATCATCACGAAGAGACCACAACACCGGGTCGCATCCTCATCAGGGTGAGATGTTGCCCTCATCGTCATCACGAAGGGACCACAACACTGGGTCGCATCCTCATCAGGGTGAGATGTTGCCCTCATCGTCATCACGAAGAGACCACAACACCGGGTCGCATCCTCATCAGGGTGAGATGTTGTCCTCATCGTCATCACGAAGAGACCACAACACCGGGTCGCATCCTCATCAGGGTGAGATGTTGCACTCATCTTCATCACGAAGAGACCACAACACCGGGTCGAATCCTCATCAGGGTGAGATGTTGCCCTCATCGTCATCACGAAGAGACCACAACACCGGGTCGCATCCTCATCAGGGTGAGATGTTGCCCTCATCGTCATCACGAAGAGATCACAACACCGGGTCGCATCCTCATCAGGGTGAGATGTTGCACTCATCGTCATCACGAAGAGACCACAACACTGGGTCACATCCTCATCAGGGTGAGATGTTGCACTCATCGTCATCACGAAGAGACCACAACACTGGGTCACATCCTCATCAGGGTGAGATGTTGCACTCATCATCATCACGAAGAGACCACAACACTGGGTCACATCCTCATCAGGGTGAGATGTTGCACTCATCATCATCACGAAGAGACCACAACACCGGGTCGCATCCTCATCAGGGTGAGATGTTGACCTCATCGTCATCACGAAGGGACCACAACACCGGGTCGCATCCTCATCAGGGTGAGATGTTGCCCTCATCGTCATCACGAAGAGACCACAACACCGGGTCGCATCCTCATCAGGGTGAGATGTGGTCCTCATCGTCATCACGAAGAGACCACAACACCGGGTCGCATCCTCATCAGGGTGAGATGTTGCACTCATCTTCATCACGAAGAGACCACAACACCGGGTCGAATCCTCATCAGGGTGAGATGTTGCCCTCATCGTCATCACGAAGAGACCACAACACCGGGTCGCATCCTCATCAGGGTGAGATGTTGCCCTCATCGTCATCACGAAGAGACCACAACACCGGGTCGCATCCTCATCAGGGTGAGATGTTGCACTCATCGTCATCACGAAGAGACCACAACACTGGGTCACATCCTCATCAGGGTGAGATGTTGCACTCATCGTCATCACGAAGAGACCACAACACCGGGTCGCATCCTCATCAGGGTGAGATGTTGCACTCATCTTCATCACGAAGAGACCACAACACCGGGTCGAATCCTCATCAGGGTGAGATGTTGCCCTCATCGTCATCACGAAGAGACCACAACACCGGGTCGCATCCTCATCAGGGTGAGATGTTGCCCTCATCGTCATCACGAAGAGACCACACCGGGTCGCATCCTCATCAGGGTGAGATGTTGCACTCATCGTCATCACGAAGAGACCACAACCATGGGTCACATCCTCATCAAGGTGAGATGTTGCACTCAGCGTCATCACGAAGGGACCACAACACCGGGTCACATCCTCATCAGGGTGAGATGTTGCACTCAGCGTCATCACGAAGGGACCACAACACCGGGTCACGTCCTCATCAGGGTGAGATGTTGCACTCATCTTCATCACGAAGGGACCACAACACCGGGTCACATTCTCATCAGGGTGAGATGTTGCCCTCATCGTCATCACGAAGAGACCACAACACCGGGTCGCATCCTCATCAGGGTGAGATGTGGTCCTCATCGTCATCACGAAGAGACCACAACACCGGGTCGCATCCTCATCAGGGTGAGATGTGGTCCTCATCGTCATCACGAAGAGACCACAACACCGGGTCACATTCTCATCAGGGTGAGATGTTGCCCTCATCGTCATCACGAAGAGACCACAACACCGGGTCACATCCTCATCAGGGTGAGATGTTGCACTCTGCGTCATCACGAAGGGACGACCACACCGGGTCACACCAGAATCAGGGTGCGGTGTACTCAAAGTCATCATGGGTGTAGTCCACAAGTCTTCGCTCCCTTTCAACCGAGCAGAAAAGGATCACCCTCTCCAAGACCACCATCAAAAGGATCACCGTCTGCAAAACCAAGACTTTCGAAGTAATTCCACCGTTTGTTAATCTTTCATTCGAATCACATTTTACGTTTGTTCACTTGTGAAGTCTTTTTTGTGCTTTAATCAGGATTTGATCCTCAATTTCTCCACTTAGTCCGAGTTCACCTGTTGTTAACTCCTTGACTTGTGATCCTTGTGCAAAGTTAGTACCACCAATGTGTTCACCCTGCAAGTCCCACAATGGAAGTTCTAGGAATAACACAAACACACATTTTTTGTCGAATTCAATGTTGCTTTGCTGATGCTTTGGTGTTTTCATCCAAAAATCTGGATTCCAGGTTCTCGTCGTGGAAACAAGTTCAACATAACGGTCAATCCTTCTATTTACAAGTAATAAATAAATTGTACCACTGGACCTGCAGTTTACCTGGGCCCTGGCCTCATGTTGTAACTCAAATTTGGTAGAATTCTGACTGGTGGTTCTGAAGAAGAAGATTTTTGAAGTGCATCCCTCCTCCAGAAGAAGAGTGACGTCATGTATTGCAATTGTGGTTACATGTGAGAGGAGGGGTTGTGTTCAGGAGTGGGGTGGTGTTCAGGAGGAGGTGCGTTGTTCAGGAGGAGGGGCGGTGTTTATGAGGAGGGACGGTGTTCATTCATTAGGAGTGGTGGTGTTCAGGAGCTAACAGCTCGGCTCGAGAGATAATCATGGAACCCCAGGAAGGCCTTGATGTCACGGAGAAGAAAGAAACAACAAGGAAATCAGACAAAGGTGGAGGCCATTCAGCCCATCGTGCCTGCACCACATCAACACCACAACAATTTATCAACACAAGATCAAAAGAAGAAAATGCAAAAAAAAATTTAAACAAAATGTTTTTGTATTTTTTTCCCCCAGGGTTGGGGGCTCGGGTTAAAAACACAACCACATACCACACCTTGATGAGACCCCCATCAACAGCACTCCGCACACATGCTCATAATCATCCATCAATACTCAAACTACCTGAACGTCCTGCTCACATCCCTCTACCCCTCTATCTCCATACCTTCCAGGTACCGATCTCATTCTAATTTAAACTTATCTCCTGTTTCTGTTGCCTCTACTTTTCCAGGGAGACCATTTCATGCATGAACTACTCTCTGAGTGAAAGTCCCCTTCCTTACAACTTATTCCTCCTCTTCTTTATTATCAGGTTATGGCCCCTGGTCCAATCACTGTCTACTCTGTTTAATATAATTAATCTTCACTTGTTTTATCTCTCCCCTTCCCCTTGGACCCAAGATGATCATTTGCATGGGAGGGTTCCATAATGGACAATTGTACCGATGTCCAAACGCTTGAGCTCAGATGATAACAGAGACAGGTGATCATCCTCTCTTAGAGATCGGACATTCCAGGCACCCTCCTGAAGGGACCACCTCAGGTTAACCCATGGACACCACCATGTGGTGGCCAAATGATCGTGAAAAAAAATCTTGAAATCTAACTCCACAGAGCCAAATGATACTGAAATGTCGGTTGCTATGACAACACATCCAGAGGAAATAACAATAAGTGCAACAAAGCATCAAAGTGAACCAACGATTGAAACACCTGCGATGAATAAAAGGAGTTACACTGAACCTTCACAAGGGACTGAAGGAGCTTTCATTGGTGTGACAGACGGACAGATGGTACCAGACACACAAGTATCAAACACTTTACTGGCGCTACCCGATAAGGTAGTGGTGCAGGAAAGGTCACTGGTAAACATATTTCTATTGCACCACCTCAAAAGGATGAATCCAAGCAAATGATTCCTCACACAGCCACTCACCGTTAGAGTAGCTCACAGCCACTCACCATTAGAGTAGCTCACAGCCACTCACCGTTAGAGCTGCTCACAGCCACTCACCGTTAGAGCTGCTCACAGCCACTCACCGTTAGAGCTGCTCACAGCCACTCACCGTTAGAGCTGCTCACAGTCACTCACCGTTAGAGCTGCTCACAGCCACTCACCGTTAGAGCTGCTCACAGCCACTCACCGTTAGAGCTGCTCACAGCCACTCACCGTTAGAGTAGCTCACAGCCACTCACCATTAGAGTAGCTCACAGCCACTCACCGTTAGAGCTGCTCACAGCCACTCACCGTTAGAGCTGCTCACAGCCACTCACCGTTAGAGCTGCTCACAGCCACTCACCGTTAGAGCTGCTCACAGCCACTCACCATTAGAGCTGCTCACAGCCACTCACCGTTAGAGCTGCTCACAGCCACTCACCGTTAGAGCTGCTCACAGCCACTCACTGTTAGAGCTGCTCACAGCCACTCACCGTTAGAGTAGCTCACAGCCACTCACCGTTAGAGTAGCTCACAGACACTCACCTTTGGAGTAGCTCACAGCCACAAACCATTAGAGTAGCTCACAGCCACTCACCATTAGAGTAGCTCACAGACACTCACCGTTGGAGTAGCTCACAGCCACTCACCATTAGAGTAGCTCACAGCCACTGACCATTAGAGTAGCTCACAGCCACTCACCGTTCGAGTAGCTTACAGCCACTCACCGTTAGAGTAGCTCACAGCCACTCACCGTTAGAGTAGCTCACAGCCACTCACTATTACAGCTGCCCACAGCCACTCACCATTAGAGTAGCTCACAGCCACTCACTATTCCAGCTGCTCACAGCCACTCACTATTAGAGCTGCTCACAGCCACTCACCGTTTGAGTAGCTCACAGCCACTCACTATTAGAGCTGATCACAGCCACTCACCATGAGAGTAGCTCACAGTCACTCACCGTTAGAGCTGCTCACAGCCACTCACCATTAGAGCTGCTCACAGTCACTCACCGTTAGAGCTGCTCACAGTCACTCACCGTTATAGCTGCTCACAGCCACTCACCGTTAGAGCTGCTCACAGCCACTCACCGTTAGAGTAGCTCACAGCCACTCACCGTTAGAGTAGCTCACAGCCACTCACTGTTAGAGCTGCTCACAGCCACTCACCGTTAGAGCTGCTCACAGCCACTCACCGTTAGAGCTGCTCACAGCCACTCACCATCAGAGCTGCTCACAGCCACTCAACGTTAGAGCTGCTCACAGCCACTCACCGTTAGAGCTGCTCACAGCCACTCACCGTTAGAGTAGCTCACAGACACTCACCGTTAGAGTAGCTCACAGACACTCACCTTTGGAGTAGCTCACAGCCACTGACCATTAGAGTAGCTCACAGCCACTCACCATTAGAGTAGCTCACAGCCACTCACCATTAGAGTAGCTCACAGCCACTCACCGTTCGAGTAGCTCACAGCCACTCACCGTTAGAGTAGCTCACAGCCACTCACTATTACAGCTGCCCACAGCCACTCACCATTAGAGTAGCTCACAGCCACTCACTATTCCAGCTGCTCACAGCCACTCACTATTAGAGCTGCTCACAGCCACTCACCGTTTGAGTAGCTCACAGCCACTCACTATTAGAGCTGATCACAGCCACTCACCGTTAGAGTAGCTCACAGCCACTCACTGTTAGAGCTGCTCACAGCCACTCACCGTTAGAGCTGCTCACAGCCACTCACCGTTAGAGCTGCTCACAGCCACTCACCATCAGAGCTGCTCACAGCCACTCAACGTTAGAGCTGCTCACAGCCACTCACCGTTAGAGCTGCTCACAGCCACTCACCGTTAGAGTAGCTCACAGACACTCACCGTTAGAGTAGCTCACAGACACTCACCTTTGGAGTAGCTCACAGCCACTGACCATTAGAGTAGCTCACAGCCACTCACCATTAGAGTAGCTCACAGCCACTCACCATTAGAGTAGCTCACAGCCACTCACCGTTCGAGTAGCTCACAGCCACTCACCGTTAGAGTAGCTCACAGCCACTCACTATTACAGCTGCCCACAGCCACTCACCATTAGAGTAGCTCACAGCCACTCACTATTCCAGCTGCTCACAGCCACTCACTATTAGAGCTGCTCACAGCCACTCACCGTTTGAGTAGCTCACAGCCACTCACTATTAGAGCTGATCACAGCCACTCACCGTTAGAGTAGCTCACAGTCACTTACCGTTAGAGTAGCTCACAGCCACTCACTATTAGAGCTGCTCACAGTCACTCACCGTTAGAGTAGCTCACAGTCACCGTTAGAGCTGCTCACAGCCACTCACTTTTAGAGCTGCTCATAGCCACTCACCGTTAGAGTAGCTCACAGCCACTCACTATTAGAGCTGCTCACAGTCACTCACCGTTAGAGTAGCTCACAGCCACTCACTATTTGAGCTGCTCACAGTCACTCACCGTTAGAGTAGCTCACAGTCACTCACCGTTAGAGTAGCTCACAGTCACTCTCCGTTAGAGTAGCTCACAGCCACTCACCGTTAGAGTAGCTCACAGCCACTCACCATTGGAGCTGCTGATGTGGATGATTTGTCCTGTTTCATTGTTCATTTTTGTGACGAGGAAACGTTCACTCCCGACCGGAGCAGCAGGAAGGGTCATGTTATTATCCTCACTGGGGGAAATGGATGACAGTAGATCTCGATCAAAGGGCGGAGGAGCT
>NW_028222780.1:15000-20000 GCF_056783735.1 Eptatretus burgeri | reverse complement strand
CTGGATCATGGGGTGTGGCACTGCCGGTACCTGTGCGGGAGGACGAAAGTCCGAGTCTTCAGGTCCTTGGTACTTCAAGTCTTGCTCTATGGATGCGAGACTTGGACTCTGACCAAGGATCTGAGACAGAGACTTAATTCCTTTGGTACCAGGTCTCTTCGGAGAATCCTTGGCTATCGCTGGTCGGATTTTGTGTCCAACGAGCAGTTGCTGAGAGAGACTCGGATGAGATTTGTTACCTGCATAGTCCGTGAGAGTCAGTTGCGGCTGTATGGTCATGTGGCTCGTTTTCCTGACGCTGATCCTGCTCACCAGATTCTCTCAGCGAGGGAGTCTCATGAGTGGAGGAGGCCAGTGGGCCGACCACATGCCTCGTGGTTGCAGCAGGTTCACCATCATCTCAAGGAGACGGGGGATGGGCCTGGCATCTGCCTGGGGGATGGCCAGACGGAGGCCCCTGGAGTACCGGCGGAAAGTGGACGCAGAGACGCGCTGTTCTGGCACATGCTCCCATACCTGATCTGAACTGACTAGACGACCCATGAACCTGTTGGGTTCCCGTTGTGATAGCAGTTGATGAAAAAATCATTTCAAGAAAAAATAGAAAAAGATAGCTCCAGCAAACTATACTGCTGAGGTTGTTTGCATTGATCAAATAATCCCGAAGAGTACTTAACTAAATCGGGAATTGATTTTTTAATATTTTTTTTCTTTGCCCGATTTGAACAAAACTTGATACTGCACACCACAGGAGAATGGTGAGTCAGGTGGCCTGGATACTTTTGCGTTATCGTGTTCCGTTTTGGCTATATTTCGGGAACATACATACATACCTGCATACATACAAGATGAGAGTTTTAGTAATACTGTATATTGATAGATGTGAGCAGGGATAGAAAGAAAAGTGTGGTGTGGCAATAAACCAGCAACTTACAAAAGCAGACACAGAGCAGAGTTATCCCGATATAATTCTTGTACACTCTTAACTTAAACGAGGACAGGTGCCATGACACACAGGCACGCACGCACGCACGCACGCACGCACACACACACACACACACACACACACACACACACACATACACACACAACCTGATGAAGAGGAGTTCATGAGAAGAAAGAGGAGAGGAGATGAAGCTAACGGTCTCTTAATACCTTGCACGATTGACCGACCACGCCACTAATAAGTTTTGGGGGAATGCTCCGTTGGGCGATACTTCCCTGACAGCTGGTGCGTCGTCTCCTGCTTTGAGGCACTTTGTGCAGCTAAGCGTCGATCCAGAGAATGGGGAGCGACCGTCAGGCGTGAAGGAAGGAGTTTGGGCGGAGTCAGAAACCAGTGGGTGGAAGAAGGCAAAGTCTGGAGCAGTGGGTGGAGAAATGTGGACAGGATCAGGTGGGTGGATGAAGTCAGTGACGAGTTGGTGAAGAATGTGGAGTCAGCAGGAGTGTTGATGACGAAGGCGGAATCAGCAGACGAGGAACGCTGAGCAGGAAAGATGACAGACAGCCCCGCGACCTGTCCTTTTATCGACCCTGTGGTGCGGGCGGGGGTCACGACCCCAAGCGATGTGTCGTCACCCGAATCGGGTGCTCTGGTTGGGCCCCGGTCAGCACACGGTCCAGCCGTGATGGCCGGAAGCGGCTCCACTTTACTTCAGGCCAGATGGTTCCAAGCTGCTGAATCGTCTCGCTCCGAGCACCGTGACACAAATTGCCCTGCCCTGAACTCCCGGGCCGCCGACGGCGACTGGCGGTCAGCGCCAGACAATGCGCTGCCTGTCTGTAAGCAATGCGGCCCGAGCCGCACAGCGCGCCTCTGCCTGGCTGCAGCCTCGCCGGGCGGAGAGGCGAGAGGACGTTCGCTGTCCACGGGAGACAACCGTGGCTGCAGTGGTCAGCGAAGACCGTCGGTAAGATGGTAACACATGCACAGACCCGAACAAGATGTGTGCCACTTGCGCCCCGCTCTGTGCACGATAACTACCCAGGAGCTGTGCGTGTCCGCGGCTATTGAGCATGCAGTCATTCATCAAAAGCAGTGGTGTGTGTGGTGCCAGCCCTGATCTGTCATTCGTGCCGTTCTGTGTGCGATAATAAATTACCCCGGGGCTGCGCGTGGGTCCGCCGCCATTGAGCATGCGGTCATTTGTCAAAAACAGTGGTGTGCGCGGTGCTGGCCCTGATCTGTGCCAGAAATTGAAAGAAAAGATTGGATTTAATTATTAGATGTAGGTTTGGGTTGAAGAAGAAGATAAACAAGACAAGTCTGAAGACGACGATGGTTCACGAGCGGTATTTGACGATGTAGATTGTTTCAGAAGTCAAGGATGAAAAATGTGATAATGTTTGACCAAGTTATAAAAATGATCAACATGATGTGGTACGAGTGACAGGTTATTAGCTGCAAAATGTCGAAAACCTGGTTTCGTTCAACAACTTTAAAAATTTGACCTTTGCATAACCTTTAAAGGTCACAAAACAATGTTGTGGACATTAAAATAAGGAAACAGGATACGTGCTATAGCTTAATGGAGTTAGTTTGTCGAAGAAGGTCAAAAACCCGATTTGATTCCCACAACTTTGAAAATTTGACATTTTGTGAACTTTAAAGGTCAAAGGTCAAGGATTATGACCTTTGGTGCAAAACTTCCTCTGGAAGATTCCAGGAACAATATAACGTCACATAGGCGATATGGCATTTCACACTCCTCCGATTATCCATACTTTGATGAAATCAGCGTAAAAACAAACTTGAAGGGGGCGCCATGGGCAAGGTGTTCGAGATAGAGAAAAATGGTTTCAAGACTTTAGGCTTGGTAATGACCTCAAGATTATGCATAAAATATATTGTCATCCTAGCTCTCAAAGTTTGGGCGGTCGTCTGATTTTTATGTCAAAATTCGAAATTTTCTAAGTTCATGACCTTGTGACTAAAATGAAAAATCGAGCTCCGTGGGGCTATGCAGGTGACATTGGGTTAACAAAATACCGAAACCCCTGCCAGATTCGACAAACCCCCTCGGAGAAGATGCAAATTGAAATCGGCTACCCCCTAAAAACACGTTTTTTGGGCGTGGCTCGCCATAATGGGCGAAGCCACGCCCATTTTCAGGAAAACACAACTGGATCATGATATCAACCTCCCACCAAAATTTCATTAGGATCGGATCAAAACCCAAGGAGCTATGCTCGGGACAGACAGACAGACAGACATAGACAGACAGACAGACAGACAGACACACAACAATAACGAATATAGTGGTCACTTATATTTTTCGTGAAAATATTTTTTCGTGAACCAATTATATTTTTCGTGAAAATATTTTTTCGTGATCCTATTATATTTTTCGTGAAAATATTTTTTCGTGAACCAATGTAATTATTAGACTCAGAAATTGGTTGAAAAGAGTGTGCCGCGTGTGTACTGTACGTTGTTAGCATTTGGAGTGTTGTTCCTTCTATTTCCTCGGCACGGCATTCCTGCAGCGCAGTCATGTTGGTTATCCTTCCTATCTCTTCTGCCCAATGGGTGGAAATTACCGCTATGCTGCACATGTTCCATGCAGCGTGGGCACTTAGTGTTTTGTTCCTTTTGGTCTTCTGTGAGGATGCATTCTCACAGCGAAGGGTGCGGCCATGTTTTTACAGATAGGTGTCCGAGCGGAGTGCCTGCCGGCCTCGCGAGGACCCATTGCTTGGATTTAACTCAGGAATAGAGAAAAAAGAATCGGAATGAGTTCAGAGATTTAATGAGACCTAACTATTAGATTCACACAACGCAATGTCCCGTTTGACCCATTAGACAAGAAGGAAGGGACTATCTGAATGTATATTAATGAAATAACTGTCTGGGCACCACTGTATGTTGGATGCCATCGCGTTGGAGGAATGTGGTTCTCAGAACCGCAACAATATATATATATATATATATATATATATATATATATATATATATACATTTATATTTATTTATTCGTCTAATGTCACTTTAATTCATATAAAAGGACACTACCTCCTGCTCCTGTCTTTCATCTGCATGACATTTATGTACATGCTCGTCTATGAGCATTAAATGAATGTATAAGAACCATGTTCAATTTCGAATGGCATTCTATCTGTGAGGGAGTCAGTTATAAACCATCATACGGAAGGGCCAGTCGCTCATCGTACACTGGATGAAGGATTATATGATCAAGTGTCATTCATTTTGATTCAACAAATAAAAAGTGTACTGGAAACATTTACAACAGATGTGATATTCCTGTTTTCCAGTCCATGTTTCTTACTACATGAACAATGGAGTTTTGAGTGTACGTGAGAAAGACCTGAAAGATGTATACGAATTGAAAGAAGAGATAAGGAGGTGAGAGCATCGGTATATAATTTCTTCCACAAAAAGTTATTGTGTTTAACATCGCTTGAATATTCAACTGCAGAACTCATTTCGTGTGACGACGATGACACCAAGGCAATTTATCCAAATGACTCTCAGGTGATTTGCCTGACCATTGCTAGGATTGCACACAAGATTCGTTTGGGGTTTGCCTCACATTCTCGTCACAATTGCATGGCATTTGCTCAAGAATAACTTCCTTTGTCTGAATGTCATACTGTAATCAGTGTTGAGTAGTGCTTGCTCGACACCATAAGTGAATTGCCAATGGTTTAGCAGAAGATGTTGATATCACATCAATATTCCACATGTTATCCACAAAGGATTTCTCAACATTTCACATCTCCTTGAGTAAGGAAGGATGAGCCAGACGATTTTGTTGAGTTATCTGCTTCTCAACCATTCAAAAGAGTCAATTTTGGGATATTTATAAACTCCATTTTAACACCCATTTGTAAAATGCAGAGCATGATGCTAAAAATTTTGAAGAAAAAAAACACATTTGAAATCCGTTTGGGAAATACATATAAGAAATTTGCACCAATGTATACTTGTATCGAATGCCATGCGTTAGCAGCTTATTAATCACAATAATCACCTGGAA
>NW_028222780.1:0-10000 GCF_056783735.1 Eptatretus burgeri | reverse complement strand
GCCGGCCGCGAGAGAGGTCGTGGGCCAGGCGCCGACCACGCTGATGGTCGTGGGAAAGGGACTCACCAGCCACGAAAAGGGAAGTCACGACTTCTTTTCTTTTTCCTTTGCTTTTTGTGTAAATGCTTGTGGTGGCGCCGGCCGTCAAGTAATATTGTTTTAAGTGTTGCCGTGTGTCGGTCTTATTCGGTTTTAACTCTGCATTTGCTTCTGTTGCATTATTCTTTTGCTGTAAATACGTGCGTCTTTGTGTGTCTGCGTGTGTAAATAAAATGCTTGCTTGTTGAACTGTTCCCGCTCTGCTTCGTCTCCTTTCTTTTTATTGACTCTCCATCCTGCATCGCGTAAGAGATTCGTAGTGGGTTTGAAACACCCGGTAATTAATCGGAACCATCAAGGCCGATGATAACTCCGCTCGGTTATCCTGTAATACGGAACAAACCGTTTAAGCGGTTCGTGTCCGGAGTCGGCCTGTGGCGTGGTACGATCGCCCGGTCGACCACTCGCGTAGGTACTGAGGAAGGTCGAATTTGGCGAGCAACCCTATCCTGCGCGGGTGGGCAATTGGCACGATCGTGATGAGGTTAAACCCCCAACCGTGACAGGCTCCGGGCGATAGTTCCCGGAGGGTCACGACTGAATTGTCCGTTCCGGTGGGCAAGGCAGCCGCCATTCGAGTTACGTGGCCGTTCGCACGCCGGCGGGAGCGAATTCGCAACAATATATATATATATATATATATATATATATATATATATATATATATATATATATATATATATATATATATATAATTATATATATATACATAATTATATATACATAATTATATATATACATAATTATATATATATATATATATATATATATATATATATATATATATATATATATATATATATATACATATATACACACAGTACCATTCAAAAGTTTGAGAACACCCCCATTTTTCCAGTTTTTACTGAAATTTAAGCAGTTTAATGTTTCAATGTACTCTGAAATGAAATCATTGGACAAATAAACAATTAGTCAGGGGGACTATGTTGTGTTATAAAGACCCGTGGGATTTAAATGATTAGAACATGCCACTTACCTCGGTGGACTAGTCAGGTCCCAAGGAGTAAAAAACATCCATGTTGGCAAAATTGGAAGTGGTGCAGATGGCGGCCATCTTGGATTTCTAATTTCTTTTCTTTTTTTTTACCTTAACCCTTTTGTGACTGACTTTCACAACTGCCATAGAGTTAATGTATACAAGTCTGCCAATGGTACTGACAGGGTTAACGGAACTTTTGAACATCATACAAAGCTTACTTTGGTGGTTGCTATCCTGTTTTGATGCTTAATGTGTTGTAAAGAGGCGCACTTGGATTTGCCAGTGGTACATAAATGAATGGCAGCCATTTTGTTTTTCAAAATGGTTCCCAAATTTGATATTTAATTTAAAATATGAGCTTTAACTGTCTCAGGATTTTTTGTATGGAAAAATACGCAGTAAAGACCTAAGGTTATACAAGAGGAATAGAGTTTCATGTTAGATAACAATTCAAAATACACACACTTATTTATTGAAATTTGGTATGCCCCCTATTTAAAATAGCTGCCTTGATTGGCTTGCAATTTCACATTGCGTAAAATCACTCATGGCTAATTGCATTTAGGGCATACGTTTCTAGGTTTTCAACAAAAACATAGGTCTGGACATTACTACCCAGGCTATATTTTTCATAATGGACTTCCTTTTCCAAGTTCTGAAATGTGGCGCAACTGGGTATCTGTAAGTGAACACGTGTTGTAGAGGGCGACATTGAGGGTACAGGCTGCCTTTATCTAGCAATCACTACATGTTATTGGACAGGTGTTTACTGGCCCATTGTTATTTCAACAAGCCAACAAACATCTAACTTGATGGTAAGTTTACATGACTTCACTGTTTATGTTGAATATATAAATATAGAGAACATGTATAGCACATAGATAATGTAAGTTTACACAATGATAAAAACCTAATTTCACAAAACAGATGCAATCTAAACTACAAATGCTCATGTTACTTAACCCATTGGGGACGGTAGGCAGCATCTATCGCCCGCTTAATTTTGCACTCAGGGACGGTAGGCGGCATTTGTTGCCCAGCTACAAGGTGTTTAAAAATGCCATATATTTCGATTAAAACTGCTGAGGTCAGAAAGGTCATTACATTACACGATACTTCATAAATAAAGGAAAGTATTCCCCAAAAAAATTACAGTTGTTCCAGAGCCAAAAAAACAGAAAATTTAAGTTGAAATCAAAGGGTTCGATCGAAATCTCGAACGTAACAGGCAGTGCCGAACAAGTACATGCGCATGCGCTGTTGGGTCCGCGGGCGATCAGGTTGTGACCCGATTGTATTTACTTGTCAACATCCGGTTTTACTTACGTGTATATAAACATCTGATTCTTGGAACGACGGAGAAAGTGCAATTTCGGATTTAATGCTTTATTATTCCATGCAGTGATATGCTCAGTTGCTGCTGAATTCAAGGAATATATACTGTGTTCGGCTGCAGATTCACTGTAGTTTGATATTTCTTCGTGTTGGAGACGTAAATTCGTAATGTGACCGTGTAAAACTCTAAGTGTAATGTTATCTCGCCACTGGCTGTAACGCATAACGTTAGCTGTGCGGCAGTGTTTGTGTCTTCGCGCTTCGTGTTGGCCGTGGGATTCCAGGCTCAGGCTGCACTACAGTAGGGTAGCTAGCGACGTGCTTTACAAAGCTAAGCTAAGCAGGATAAGACTGGTTGTGATAGATGGTGATATAAATATTATGACTTTGTTACCATGGCCAAGCTGCGTAAGCTATACAATGCCCAGGAAGCACTTGAACTTTATTGGGCAGATGCAGACAGTGAGAACGAATTTGACCAATATATTGAGGATATGGACTGATTAGCTGACTAAATTACACCCGCCCAGCACTTTCTCAACACTATGTTTGAATGAATGAATGCTTTGTTATGTTCATGTACCTGATAAGGCAGATCCAGGACGCTGAAACGTGTGAATAAGTCGTCGCAAACGTCAACTTCTGATAATAGCGTCTCTCGGATGTGCGTACTACGCTATTATGTTTACGCTATGCTGCTATACCACAGACTATTCACTATGTAGAAACAATACTCCAGCATGAAAGGATCCTGAATGTGTCTGGTTTGCCGTTATCCTTTTTTGTTGTTGAAAGATAATTATCTTCTAAAAGAGAGATTTGGAACGTGTCGTATACAGATTGGAAACTATGGGCAAAGTAAGTGGTGGTTAGCATTCTAGCAATAACTATTTCCGCTAAAAATACATAAACTAAAAAAATAAACAAAGAAATAAATATGACACGTGGACAGATCCTCAGACTCGCCGGCGCATCAATCTATACAATCATAACTGTTATACTAACCAAAATCATACACACAATAATTACACTACAAACTGATTTCAGACATTTTACTTGTAATCATTTTCATAAATATTGCGTGACTGTGTATTCTAACCGATGAGAGAATTAGTTGCAAACATCTTGGCGTTGTTTTGTAAATTGATATGTTTCCACACAGTTGACCCAATACCATTCTTCATTCGTGTAGATAAAACTACATTTGGAAGCTCACGGCGAATTTATTACCGTGAGCCCCAGTTATGCATAAATACTTCATATTATTGCTGAAATTTACTTATCTTACTATTTTTGTATATAGTTGTCAAAAATTTGCTTCATATCAATACATACTCTTATTAATCGGTATGTGCTAATAATATATATAGCGCAATAAAACCGGGAAAATATTGTTTATGATCGACAAGGGAAAAATAAAAGAAACCCCAAAGTAGATATGAAAAGAAAACATGTTTGAAAATAATCAACTAGTGTGAAAACGGGATAAATTTGGATAACACAGGGCGCACAAATTACTATAACACTGTAGGCCTACTTATCACAAACACACACTCAAAGAAACTGCCATGAAATATAAAACAATCATCATTTTACGCAGAGTAACACGCACTGTATTGATAAACTAAAGTATGTAGGCCTACTTGTGGAAGATGATATTACGAACTCGCGCCCTTATTTTTTAGCTTGGCGCCAAACTCTGTGACCCGGAAGTGGAACAACGCGTAGACGCACCGATGCATATCACCTTCGCACAGTGCGTGTGCTCATAGGGTTACTGTACCCTTTACGTTCAAATCGTTCTACGGGACAGAAGCATGTCTATTTTCAGGTATAACTTTTGTTATATTCATTCATATTTTATAAGCTATACACCATACGAAAGGTTAGACCACACTCTATAATTCTTATACAGAGTGTAGGACAGGAAAAGATCGATAAATGCGTGATTATTTGAGTTGAAAATGAAGATACGAATTTTTTTCTTGCATTTGCGAAGTCAGTAAAAAGAACCCCATCTGTGAGTGTATCTGCGGGCTCGAAAACCCAGAGCCCAAAGCGTTTATTTATTTTATCCTTTTTTGTGCAGTGTGAAGCACGTGACATGGCAAAACTTGCAGTGATACAACAAACTGGATAGTATTCTCAGAATGACTAGTATAGACCCACCTTCTGCAAAAGTACCAAGGAAGGATACAAACTTTCTGCTCTGCCTTATATGCCAGCAAGAAGCATATGAAGATCTTGTAGCTACACCTACCAAACACAGCAAGGTTTTAGAGTACATCAGAGAGCGGGCAACTTACGGTGATCCTAACTTTCCTGAAATCAGTAGACGGATCGGTGATGCATCAGAAGAAACCTTACTTGCCGAAGGTGCAACCTGGCATAGAAGCTGCTACCAGCAAACCTGTCATCCAAAAATGTGCAAGAGGGCAAAAGAACGCTATGAGAAACAATGAAAAATCTCATGCAGTGCCAATTCCTTTACCGTCTGCTACCACTTTCGCCCGCTCCCAGTCCAACCCATATGATAGTTCTGCATGCTTTTTCTGCGATGAAAATCATCTAGAGGACATCCGCTGTTTACAGTCAGGACTGACAAGGCTGGCTGGCATCTCCATTCAGCGATTGAAAAAAGCAACAAAGATAAATTCCGTGTGAAGCTCAACACGGCAATAAACCCAGAAGACGCACATGCGATAGACATACAATACCATAACAAATGTTGGACAACACATGTAACCAATGTTTTCCGCAAACAGAGTACAGAAGGGTCAAGGTGCGATGCAGCAGATGAAATAGGAGCAGACATTGAGTTCATAAGCCTGGTGGAAGAAGCTCTTCTTGAAGGCGAATTTCTCGATATGTCTAATCTGGAGACTGCATATGTGGATATCCGTGCTGCCAACTGTGTTGGAAAACCAGTGTGCACGGAAGAAAGTTAAAGTACTTATTTTAAGTGAAATACCTGGAGTAGTTCCATAAGCCAAAACAAAGGAATAAGGCTGAATTAGTAAGTGTAAAGGATACCAGAGATAAAGCAGTTCAGATTGATTCAGCTTCTCAAGATAGAAATGTGACAGCTGACATGAAAGTACTCTTTGATGTTTCCATCATTCTGAGAGATACTATAACAAGAGCAGAAAGGTGGAAGTTCAATGGTGACCTGACTGATGTAACTGATGAACATATACCAAAAGAGCTATATACATTATTTCGCTGGGTTCTGCAAGGAACAAAATGTAATCTATCATCTGAAATGTCAAGAGGCAGAAGAGCAACAGTAGATAAACATGCCCAAATTCTGGCTGAGTGTAGTTTCTCATCATCTTTCAGATCGTCAAAGTGGACACAAAAGTGATGAAGTAAGACACCGCCATGAAATGCCGACAGAGCTTGGTATTGGTATTGCAATGAGGCAAGCAATAAGAAGCAAGAAGATTATCAATCTTCTGCATGGTTTTGGAGTTTCAGTGGCATATGAAAGACTGCAGAAGCTGGAAAACCCAAATAGCTAATAGTGTTATACACCAAATGCAAGCCAACGATGGCCTGTATATTCCTGCAAATGTTGTCCTTGGCAGGCACATTTTTTGCAGTGGATAATGTAGACTTTGCAGAGGACACTCCTAACGGAAAGCGTACGCTCCATGGTGCAGTAATGGCAATATACCAGAGGCACAATCCAGAAGACAGAACTCCCGATTTACAACTAAAGGCCCGGTCACACCTTGACGTTTTAGCCAACGTATGCCGATTTTTGAATTTTTTTTCTAAAACGCTGGCACACGTTGAATACGTTATGGGTAAGTTTTGATAACATTGAGAGCACGCTGAAAAACACTGCCATATGTCGTTGTATGCTGGTTTTAAATGTTGTACTTTTTGGTTGTCCTCAATTTTTTTCATGCTTGAAATTTCACGACGTATGCCGGCGTATGACTCACACGTTCCGCTACGCTGGCCACAAGTTGTATGCATCGGTCTGCGATCGTTGACAGACGTCAACACATGCTACTTGTAAGTTAATCATAAGTTGAGACACGCCGAGGTAATGTTTAGCGTACCCGAAACTTATTTCTAACCTATGATTAACGTGGTTGTTGGCACGTTACGCGATCGTTGCCACACATCGACAGACGTTACTTTTAAGTTACTCATAGGCTGAAAGACGTCGGTATAATGGATCGCCCTTGCGTCAGCATCCACTGCCACGGCCAGGACACTTATTTGCAGCATTCTTCAAACTTTTCTTCGGCATGACGAGGATGTTCACACTTCGATGTCTAGCTTGGCTATGATTCCAATTGTCCATCGGCAGCGTCAATATAAAATAGTCGAGTTTGAGCATTTTAACACGTTCAGAAGAAACGCTTCAAATTTCCAAACCCCAGCGTCAAAAAACAAAGGCGAGTGACAGCAATTTAAATCGTTCATTGTAAACAATGAAAATAGCTGAGTGGTACCGTTTAAAAGTCGTTGAGTGTAAAAAAAAATCCAATTGTTGAGCGCAAGCGTCTACTTTCAATAGTGGAGATGCAGCCATTTAAATCGTTGAGTTTATCATTTAAATCGTTAAATCGTTAAACGCAAGGACGATCCATCATAACCCACACCCTCCCCCTCACACTCACCTACTACTGCCAACATGAACAAACTACTACTAATACTAATACTAATACTAATACTAATACTGATACTGATACTGTTACTGCTGACATGGACATCGACTTAAAAAGGACTCGAAAACACTGTTGGGTTCCCCTTTTATGAGCAGCATTTTTATATACCAATTCCCAAAACCGCTGGGAACACGTCTTTATATGGCAGTTGTAAGTTAGAAACACGTTAATTTATTTTTTTTGTCGACCGGAAGACGTCATTGGAATACGTCTACATACGTCGATGTGTGTTGGGACTACGTAAAGAATTGGTTCAAAGCACGTCAAACATAAGTTAGAAATAAGTTTCGCGTAAAAAAGACATTACCGCGACGTGTTTCGACTTATGAGTAGCTTATAAGTAGCCTTTGTGGACGTGTGTAAGTGTCCACATATCGTGTGTAAAACTTATCCCCATCGCATGCGGAACGTTGTCATACATGCCGAGTACGTCGTAAAATTTTGAACATGTTTAAAATTTCTTGACGTACTCTACTTACTACGACGTATGATAGCGTACTTTAGCGTTCTACTCACGTATACCAAACTTACTCATACCGTATTTGACGTGCCCCAACGTTTTAGACACATTTTTCTTAGGTCGGCATACGCTGGCAAGATCGCCAAGGTGTGACCGCGATGTTGTCACTTCCATTTCTACGGCAGTTATGATTCGAATCGTTGTGCGTCAGCCTTTTAATAGGCTACGTCACGACATCGTCGGCGATGCGTGCAACACGCTATGCCTAAGTTAGACTATCGTTGGGCATCGGTTGTGTAGGCCGACAACAGGTTCAGCATTCGTTGGTATAAGTTATCTATAACAAAACGAAACGTTCTGTGTCCGTTACCAATGCGTTATACATAAGACCAAGTCGCTATGAATACGTCCGAATCTTTAAAAAAAAACATCAAAAGTTCAACGTAAGCCAGCGTTTTAGATACATTTTAATACGTTGCCATCGCTGGCTAAAACGTCAAGGTGTGACCGGGCCTTAACAGGTGAAGCCCAGGCAAAAACGCTAAAGAAGCTGCCTTCCACAATTACTGATCTACTTCCTTGCAGAATGCCCAAGAGTCCAAAGCCAAAGAGCCCATCGTACCCAGCATTTACCCTCAACGAACACCAACCATGTAGCTGCTCTAAACATGACGTGGTTTGGCTGTTAGGACAGGCTCTTCTAAACCTTGTATTGCAGCATTTAAGGAACAACAAGCAGACGCAGATCAAGTAGAAACTATGTGTCCAGAAGCTGCTAATCACATTCCGACGTGGTCAGCATACAATTCTCTCGTAAGCACAACAATGTCACTCACATGTGTCAATACACCACCATTGATAGCTGCACCAGCTCATGAGTAGCCAACATTGCTCACAATATTAAAGCAAGCGCAAGGCATCTTCAGGCGAAGGTCTTGATGAACAACATAAAACGGTGATTACTTTATACATGGGTTTGTACAAACCAGCAAAGCAACTTCAAATGGCCCGAGATGGATTGCAGCCACATGATACTCCGTCCTGAGAACTGCATACAGTCATGGCCGAGCTTCGAGCTATAGGTTCTTTCATGGATGGTAGTGGATTAGATTTTGTGCTGGATTGAAGCAGAGTTATACGGCGCAGCTACTGTCAAACAAATTATTGAGGGACGTCATGTGAAAAGAGGAAATAACAGCCCACTTGACTACTGTGTAAGCTTTTGTTTACCTTCTGTACGTTGAGGCTTTCTTCAAAGACAAAGGGGAACTACACCACAAATGCGCTGAAAAGGCTGACAAGCTCAACAAGGCATGCAGAGATAATAATGTTGAGAAAAAAATACAGAGAGCTCATGAAGATATGAAACATACAGTGGATTCACTTGGAATCCTGGATACGATGAGTGAATTTGATGAAGCTATAGCTAACAGACCACTTGGCATGGGCCATCTGCCAGTATATGACGATGGTTTTGGAAATGCTAATGGCTGTACATAAGTGGCAGTGCGAAGCGGTGACTGGATGCTTCATCTTGCTGCAACGGAAACGTTTGTAAAGTACTTCTTTTGTCCATGACAAGTTGAACTATGCCTGCTTGCTTTCTGTGTACTTCGCAGACATGAAAAGCTTTGGCCAAATCAGATCCAGAAATATGGGCCGAGTTTATGGATGGAAATTGGGCTGTCAACAAGAACATCAACTCCATTCTGTGCAATTGGTCCCGATCATGCTCTTTGAGCAAGTAAACCGGATGATGCAAGAGTACCTGGGTGGACTCATTGGTATTATACTCAGCCCCTTGGCCCGCGCAGAGGCAGTTCTTCTTAGTGGCACCAGATCTTGCCCGGCTAGCAAAAGAAGCAGAGGCAATTGCTGTTGTACCAAGAAACCAAACAATGAAGCAGCATCATGAGAATACAGATGCCAAAACCAAACTACAGGTGAAGAACGTAGCTACACTGAAGGATACTATCAACAAGTTCACAAACCCCTTTACAGATGAGAATGTGAGCAGTTGATCAATATGGTCTCCAAAGCCGTCATGCTAGAGAGAGTCCTACATGACATTCTGCATGAAGAACACAGATTGGAGAGGAGTGTTTTGGCTCAATTTGTTTCCAGATAGAGCATCATTACAAACAATGTCAACATTTGGGCGCCAATGAAGAAACAGAAGTTGCAGATGTGGTCGTCAAGTGCGAGTGAAAAACTCAGACAAAAAGTGAAGACAAAATTGTGGAACTCCAGGAAGATCGGGCACTGTTTGCCCATTTTCTAGTAGTATCCAAAGCAAGAGATATTGACCTTAAGCAAGCTGTCGGTACCTATGAATTTTCTGTAGTACCGAGGTCATTGTTTGCAGCCGATGGTTCGCTTCCTTCACACTACATCGAAGAGTGACCTGATGTTGACACTGAA
>NW_028222779.1:0-26000 GCF_056783735.1 Eptatretus burgeri | reverse complement strand
GGGCAGAGCGTGAGTTGGAAGCGTGAGTTGGGAGAAGAGCGGGGCAGAGCGTGAGTTGAAAGCATGAGTTGGGAGAAGAGCGGGGCAGAGCGTGAGTTGGAAGCGTGAGTTGGGAGAAGAGCGGGGCAGAGCGTGAGTTGGGAGAAGAGCGGGGCAGAGCGTGAGTTGGGAGAAGAGCGGGGCAGAGCGTGAGTTGAAAGCGTGAGTTGGGAGAAGAGCGGGGCAGAGCTGAGTGGAACTGAGAGAGGGTGAGTCGAGCTTGGAGAGAAGTTGCGGAGGAGTTGCAGGGAAGACGGCGGATGGCGACGAGGTCGCGGTGTGGGGGTCGCTCGACTCGTCGCTAGATCCAGGCCGACCAGCCATACCCCTCTCCCTGAGCATCAACGATTTCCCCCCCATTAGCGCTGAGATAGTGCCGGGGGGCCCCCGTTCCCCCCCCCACCCTAAACGTGGTGCCAACGGGACCGCTCGCGCGGAGCACGCCGGAGAGGACTCGCCGACCACGCCAGGGCACGGAGTGGGGGCGCAGCGGCGCGAACATTGCGGCTTGCCCGCCATCGCGTCACGAGGATGCGGGTAAGACCTCCCCGGTCTCGTGGACCTGGCCGATCTTCCGGGATTCACGTACATTTGGTCTATGGGCCTGTCTGCCTCCTTGCCTGTGAGGGTGGCTTTTTTCCTTTGCTTTTTGCGTAAATGCTTGTGGTGGCGCCGTCTTTCAAGTAGAACTGTGTAAGTGTTGCCATGTGTACGCGTATAGTCGGTTTTAACTCTGCATTTGCTTTTGTTGCATAATTGTATGGCTGTAAATACGTGCGTCTGTGTGTGTGCGTGAATAAAATGCTTGCTTGTTGAACTGTTCCCGCTCTGCTTCGTCTCCTTCCTTTTCATTGACTCTCCATCCTGCATCGCGTAAGAGATTCGTAGTGGGTTTAAAACGCCCGGTAATTAATCGGAACAGTCAAGGCAGACGATAACTCCGCTTGGTTATCCCCGTAATACAGAACGAACCGCTTAAGCGGTTCGTGTCCGGAGTCGGCCTGTGGCGTTGTACGATCGCCCGGTCGACCACTCGCGCAGGTACTTAGGTAGGTCGAATTTGGCGAGCAACCCTATCCTGCGTGGGTGACCGATTGGCACGATCGTGGTGAGGTTAAACCCCCACCCGTAACTGGCTCCGGGCGATAGTTCCCGGAGGGTCACGACTGAATTGTCCGTCCGGTGGGCGACGTGCCGTGATTCGAGTTACGTGGCCGATCGCACGCCGGCGGGCGCGAATTCGCAACAATATTAATCGGACGAGCGGTTCCCAAGTTACAGCCATTTATCTGTCGACCAATATCTGCGAGAGAGGGGGATGGGAGAGGGGGGATGAGAGTGGGGGCGAGTGAGGAGGGGGGAGAGAGGAAGGGCGAGACTCGGGGGAGAGAGGGGGGAAAGTGAGGGGGAGAGAGAGGGAGGTGGGAGTGGGGACGAGAGAGAGAGAGCGAGAGAGGGGAACGGGAGAGAGGATGTGAGAGGGGGTGTGAGAGGGGGTGTGAGAGGGGAGGTGGGAGTGGGGGCGAGAGAGAGAGAGCGAGAGAGAAGGGCGAGAGAGAGGGGCGAGAGAGGGGGAGAGAGAGGGGGTGGGAGTGGGGACGAGAGAGAGAGAGCGAGAGAGGGGACGGGAGAGGGGGTGTGAGAGGGGGTGTGAGGGGGTGGGTGTGGGGGCGAGAGAGAGGGGCGAGAGAGAAGGGCGAGAGAGAGGTGCGAGAGAGGAGGGGGAGAGAGGAGGGCGAGACTTGGGGGAGACAGAGGGGGGAGAGAGAGGAGGAAGAGAGGAGGGGTGAGACTCGGGGTGAGAGAGGGGGAGAGAGTGGGGGGGAGAGAGAGAGGGAGGGAGAGAGGGGGGAGAAAGGGGAGGTGAGAGAGAAGGGGCGTCACAATTCAAGAGAGGGGAGAGAGGAGGGGCGAGAGAGGGGGGGTGAGAGAGAGGGGCGAGAGAGGAGGGGCGAGACGAGGGGGGAGACGAGGGGGGAGCGAGGAGGGGCGAGAGAGAGAAGCGTCACAATTCTTCTTGGTTTGATATGACGTCACAATTGACGCTGGGGACCTGAGTATGTTTCCCAGGTGTTTCCCAAGTTATGGCCATTTATGATACGGTTGGTCCGATCTAATTGAAATAATGCCCCAATCCAGTCGTTGTTTGCGCACCTCCGGGCCCGCCCCTACGTGCCCGTACTAGTATTAAAAATATATCAAAATTTTTTTTTAAAACACTCATACAAATAGTGCAGGACCCTGTCGGGCCACTCCACAGAGTTTAGTGAAACAACTAACACTGGTGAAATTACAGAACATTTCAATGGCACGAAAATTAACAAATAAAAAAATGATGAAGTTTCACATTCAAGTAGAATTCACAACCAGGGTCAGGGAGTCGACGGTGACATTTCACAGTCGAAAGGCCAAAAGATAAACACCATAATGTAATACGACTTGGTCAACCTTGCAGCATCTTCAGTGTTGTTCTTCATTCACTCCAACCATCTGAAAGCAAAACAAAATGTTCAGAAAAGTGCCTGACAGGTATTGATAAACCTTATTAATAAAGAACCTTTCTTACATCATGGTACGTGTGGTCATCTGGAAATGAACGGTCCACTTTAAACTCTTCATCATCTGGAGTCTCCTTGTATTCAGGGTTCTCAAACCGTGTAGTTTTGACTTCCAGGAGCCGCCGTTTGCGGAAAATGTAGAACCCAGTTGCGCAAGCCAGAACAAGCACTGGGGGAGCAGTTTGTTCAGATCAGCTGTGAAATTTCATCGATCACTTGCATGGAAGCACATTGACAAATCAATGGAAATTGTCGGAACCAAGGATAGAATAAAATATACTTACGTAGTGGGACATTTACAGCAGCTGCTGCTGGAGAAGAGTTGTTTACCTTTCCTTGAAGAGCAGGTTCAGCTGAAAAGTAAGAACGCAATGAATGCTGGGAGTAAAGGATGGCTCGTTTCATGCATTGCCAAATGTCATCAGCAAATGCTGCAGGTTGGATAACGGGTGGAAGCTCGAATAAAGAAATAAATAATAATATTGGAATGCAAACTCCAAACATGATTAAAACCAAAGACGTCAAACGTCCAGTCATTGAGTTAGAACGACATGATGTGGACAAGCAAATCAAACGTCAATACAATCCACGAACATCCTGTTCTCCCAACTCAAAACTACAAACCTGTGTGGGGAATTGGGAGGATGGTGATACGTGGTGGCTTGGATATTGCAGGTACGACCTCCCGCACAGGTGCAAGAGTCGTCTCACCCGTGGTGCCAGATGCAAGAGTCGTCTCACCCGTGGTGCCAGATGCAAGAGTCGTCTCACCCGTGGTGCCAGGTGCAAGAGTCGTTTCATCTGTGGAGCCAGGTGACATGTTCAATTCTTGGATCAAATAGTAAAGGGATTAAAAGCTCCTGTTAGACGTTTTACAAACTTCAATTCGAGCCTTCAAACCGAGGAAAAGTAAACATGACACCTTTCGTTGTAGATGTCATGCCGGGAGTTTTCCTGGGAATGTCAGTCGGTGGTGCAGGTGCAAGCTTACCTTCAATGTCAATGTCACCTGTCAATGCACATGTTGGAATAAATATGAGATCATGACAATGAACTAAACACAATGAATGGTCTCCATTATGGGGGAAAGCTAGGAAGGGGTGGAGGAGAGCGAGGCCTCACCACACATCACTATACACTCCGGGAGTCTCATAAAACAGAGAGGAGTAGTGGGGAGGGGAAGGGGGTGTTCTGGACATGCGTTTGATCGGGGGACGTGGGGAAAAGAGGGGGTGGAGGGGGAATGATCCTCTAATGCCGACATTAGTACAGGATTGAGTGAAATTCATCCGCACAAGTGTTTGTGTCTTTATTTAATTTCCGCACATACGATAACCTCTCGAATATCTTGGTAACCTGAGAGACGAATTGTGGAATTGATCCGAGCAGCAGCTCTGATTGATAAAAAGAAACAAACACAAACAAACAACTTTCATTTGTCCAATTCATACATTCTTTGACCCCTGTTCCTCTCCTCGACCCCAAGAGAGTTGTCTGGTGGTTGACTGGGTTTTGGAGGAGGCTAGCTCGCATGAGGAGAAAAGAAAGCATTGTGAGGGGAGGGAAGGCAAGGCAGCCTCAGAGGAGGGGAAGGTAACCTGATGGAAGGGGGAGGCAGCATGAAAGCAGTGTGACGGGAAGAGAAGGCAACATAAGGGGAATGGAAGACAGAATGAGGGAAAGGGAAGGCAGTGTAAGAGCAAGTCAAGGAAGTGTTAGGGGATTAATGGCAGCATAGGAGGGTATTCCAATCTTGATAAAACACATCCAAACAGAAACGTATTCTTTGTAACCGCCGTGTTCAAAATAAAACCACAAGAGAGCATTTAAATACGAAATCCCAAACCCATACCATCGACCTGGCTGAGGACTCCCAGCATATTAAACCCCCGCCCTCCCCAAAACCATTTTCCAAACCTCCTCACAGTCCATGGAAACGTGCACCGGTAATCAGCTAAAGAAATAATCTCAACCAATGAATGCACAGCATCTTCACCACAATCAATTTCATCGGCTCCGTTGTTGCAATCTTCGTCCCCATCGCACAGCCAAGCCTTTGGTATGCAATAAATTCTCACTCGACCACCACATGCAAACTCCGTAGGAGGGCAGCTGCTCTCATTGTCTGAAACAAAAGCATTGTCAGGCATCGCCATCACAACTATTGAAGCAAGACCACAGGTCTGTTTTGTTTTTGTAATGAAGGTGGGAAAAAACAAAAAAAAAACAGGCCGATGAGCTCAAAGATAGTCATCGCACCAACAAAGCGGTCATGTTAATATGCTTAAGGAAAATATGGGATAATTAAACTCCGTATTAGAATATAAAACAGTACTTGAACTCACGACAGATTGCTGGATCTTCATCAGATCGGTCATTGCAGTCCACATTTCCATCACAAACAAAATCTGAAGGTAAGCATTTACCTCCACCACAAACAAAATTATGAGGCAGACAGGTGTGAGAAGCTGCATAATCCACAACAAAAAGAAAACAAGAAAAATATCAATCAGAGATTGCACACCCTCACCAGGAATTGTGTTGTGTGGTGTTTGTGCACTGGTGTGTTACGTAGTTAAAAAGAGATGCCATCAGAGCTTCCATTTTATAACTGCTGGCATTGATGACCGGGTACCAAGCCGGCCAGGAACCAAGCCGGGTACCAAGCTGGGTACCAATCCAGGTACCAAGCAGTGCTGCTTTGATGGGACACCTGACCCTGACGCATTAAGTTTTTATTATTATTCAATTTAATTTGGAATGAGATTAAAATAAATCAAACCAAATGGAAGACCAAATCGGTACAGTTCTTCATTACAGAAATCAGAATCCAATCCATTAGGATCATACTATGCAGAGAGAATCAGTTCTGCCAAAGCAGTCTCCTGTCCTGGACGGGTCACCACTTCAACACAGGATACTTGAACAGCTCAATCATCCCAACAAGCTGGTACTCAGGTTGCTGACCTCAGAAGGATGGCAGGCAGAGTCAATCCCAGCTAGTATTAATTGAACAGCCAAGCAGGATTTGAACTCAGGACTCTCGTGTCCCAAACCCACCAATCCAACCATTAAATCAACAACAGGCATACAAACATTGCAATAGTATGCAATTAATAGATGTACGTGTGGTCAGGGTGCAACTAATGTAATTCATACACGTATTGTCACATGGCGTCACAGATGGCTTCACGCATGGACGGAGTCGTAATGGTCTTCTGGGTCTTAGGATCTTCAAGGTCTTATGGGTTTTTGTGGTCTCAAAGGATTTTAGGGTATTTAAGGGTCTTCAGGCTCTTGATAGCCTTAAAGGGTGTTCGGGGTCTCAAGAGGTCTTTGGGTTCTTAAGGGTGTGTAAAGGTTGAGGTGGTGAATGAAAATACCCTGAGGACAATCCCTGGATCAGACTTGGTCTGTGTGTTAAATGTGGTGGTTGCCAGCCAAGCGGTCATTGCAAAAAAAGGTGAACATACAGACAGACGACAACTTTTATTTATGAGATGACACTTTGAACCTCAACAGAAACAGCAAGTTAGAACATTCCAATGGACATCTTGTGTGTTTTATATCCAGTCTGGCACCCTGCCTTGCTCTTTACAAACTGGCAACCCATTTCGTGCCCACTAATTGATTTGTTGACGTATTGTTAAGAATATGGAACCCATGAGCACTCAACATGCAGGTCCCCATAGCTCAGTTATTTCAATTAGTAAATGTGGATAGATTGCTCCTTTCCCCTCTGTCTAATAGGAATTAATTGTGCATGCGCTGCGAAGTTATTCTATAGATAGGCTTTTTACACTTATAACAACAACATCAACAACAACAACAACAACCTTCCCCTCGCTTCCTCAACCCGACGCCAAAGCGCCCGCGGTGGGCGGAGTTCAAGGAGGGACCTTGCGGCGGCTCTCCACCAATCAGGAAGATGCGAGCAAGTTTGCCGTCGGTCGGCAAATGGGCGCAGAGCGAGCTCCAAGAGAAACAGAGACTCTTTGGGGGGCGGGGAATCGAGACGCCCCGACACGCCCCCCGACCAATCATGGAGAGATGACCGATTTCCCCCCGGCGAATGAAGCGTGCGAAGAAGTGAGACACGTCCCCCCCCCGCCCCCACGAAAAAGAGGGAAGAAAGAAATGGGACGGCATGGTCATCTGGCTTCTGGTCTCGTCTGGTCGCTGGTTTTTGGTCACGTCTCATCGCTGGCTTCTGGTCTCGTCTCGTTGCTGGCTTCTGGTCTCGTCTGGTCGCTGGCTTCTGGTCTCGTCTGGTCGCTGGCTTCTGGTCTCGTCTGGTCGCTGGCTTCTGGTCTCTTCTCGTCGCTGGCTTCTGGTCTCGTCTCGTCGCTGGCTTCTGGTCTCGTCTCGTCGCTGGCTTCTGGTCTCGTCTCGTCGCTGGATTTGGTCTCGTCTTGTCGCTGGCTTCTGGTCTCGTCTGGTCGCTGGCTTCTGGTTTCGTCTCGTCGCTGGCTTCTGGTCTCTTCTGGTCGCTGGCTTCTGGTCTCGTCTCGTCGCTGGCTTCTGGTCTCGTCTGGTGACTGGCTTCTGCTCTCCTCCCGTCGCTGGCTTCTGGTCTCGTCGCTGGCTTCTGGTCTCGTCTCGTCGCTGGCTTCTGGTCTCGTCTCGTCGCTGGATTTGTTCTCGTCTTGTCGCTGGCTTCTGGTCTCGTCTGCTCGCTGGCTTCTGGTTTCGTCTCGTCGCTGGCTTCTGGTCTCGTCTGGTCGCTGGCTTCTGGTCTCGTCTCGTCGCTGGCTTCTGGTCTCGTCTGGTGACTGGCTTCTGCTCTCCTCTCGTCGCTGGCTTCTGGTCTCGTCGCTGGCTTCTGGTCTCGTCTCGTCGCTGGTTTCTGGTCTCGTCTCGTCTCTGGCTTCTCGTCTCCTCTGGTCGCTGGCTTCTGGTCTTTTGTCGTTGCTGGCTTCTGGTCTCGTCTCGTCGCTGGCTTCTGGTCTCGTCTCGTCGCTGGCTTCTGGTCTCGTCTCGTCGCTGGCTTCTGGTCTCGTCTCGTCGCTGGCTTCTGATCTCATCGCTTGGTGAAGGAGCGTGCTGGAGCCCGACTCTGCACTCCGTACCCGGTGCTTGCGGCGGCATCGAGCTGCAGGTTCAAGTCCCACCGAGCCGGATCGTCAAGGGCCGCACGAGACAGGAAGGTCCAAGATAGCTCTGGTTTCTAGCTCATCTTCCCTCGAGCTGGGAACCTTCAATAAAGACCTCGAGGTCCATCTTCTTTTGGGGTATTTGTGTGTGCGTGTGTGTGTCCTTGGGCCCCGTCTACAAGTAGAAAATGTTAAGTGCCTGTGTTTGCTTGTACATTGAATGCATTTCTTTCAGTAGGTTTAACTCTGCTCTTGTGTGTTCCCTTCCTCCCATTATAAATAAATCCCCTGTTAAATGTTTCAGCTCGTTTCTGTGTTTCTTTCATTGGTTTAGCACAGTGCATGTTGGGAAATTGGGAAGCGGCAAATTGTAACCTCGGTAACCATCCGCTCGGGTTACGCATGGTTCGAGCACGCTAATGGCTCGTTCCGCTCGAGCTCCGCCGAGGGTGAATTTCCCCAGTAGTTTGGACGACATGGGTATTTAGGTAAATTGAAATTGGCAATCGACCCTATCCCACATGGTTGACCTATTGGCGATCTTCGGTCCGTTAAGGGATCCGTCGGCTCCGGAGTTATCCGGGGTGACGACCTATAAATTCCGGGTGTTCGGTGGAGCCGACTCTACTGAGCCATCTCACGGTCGTGCTCACCGCCGAAACTCAGCCCCACAACAGTATTTCCTCCTGTAGAGAAATGGCTCGTTGTTCCACATCAAAAACATTGAATCAAAAAGCAAAGATGAAGTCATCAGGAGGAACCTCGATAGGATTCACATTTCAGATGCTGCTCCTCCACCCTCAACCCATCCAAGCACAGCTAAGTGAGCCTTATTTGAAAAAAAAGGAACAAGCACCCAGATCAAAAAATTAAATAATTCTGGCTGCCAGACCATGCGTCCGATCAATTTGAAATTTAAAAAAATGTGTTCCCCATCACGACGAGATCACATTTGTTAAGTTTCATAACAATTGATTAAGCGGTTCCAAAGAAAATAGATGCATGCGGTTGTGAAATTGATGAAGCGGTTGAGGAAATTCACAGAACATCATTCAGGTTCCCCGAAGATCAGTTATTTCGATAAGTATGTGTTTCAGGTTGGGATCCCACCCTCCCCCCCCCCCACCGATGTGTAAAGGGTATTGTTCGTGTGCCGGGCTGTGAATCTTTGAGGTAGTCATTATTCTTTTCTATCTTTTATTTTAAAATATCGCAACACTGCCATCTCCTCGATGAACAACGCCATCTCTGCGCCAACCATCATTTCCTACAACGCGAACAAACATCACAACCATCATCTCCTACAAATGCGAACAAACAACCCCAACCATCATCTCCTGAACAAACAACACGAGCCGATTTGCATCTATATCGATCACAGGACGGCTTCCCCGAAACCAACTAGTGACGTCGGACATGGGGTTTCCAGCGAGGCTTTCGAGGGGTGAGAGGTCGGAGGTGAAGAGTGGGTGGGGCCCGGCCTCGGGTGAGAGTTCAAGGGGCAGCTCGCCCCCACCTACAAAAGGCGGAGCTCGCCCGGAGAGAGCAGTAGTCAGAGCTGTGGAGAGAAGTCGTCGCCGGGCGAGCAGTGCCAGTCGGGGCTTCGGAAGTCAGTGCCAGTCGGGAGGAGAAGCCAAAGTGCCAGCTGCGGTGGAGTCCAGCGAGTCGTCGGAGTCCGGGCAAGGAGAGCCAGCGGCAGCGGCGGAGCTTGGTGGTCCGGGAAAACGACCCTGACGGCGGTCGAGCAGCGTCGCTAAGGTAGTGGACGGGTCATTAAAGAGCATCAACTCTAAAAGAGCCAAGGACCCGTTCACTCAGCCCAAAGCGTCGCCCGCCAGGCCCGACAAAAGGGCGTGACGAGAGCCAGACCACCGAGGGGAGCCAAGCAGCCACTCAACCCGCTCGCCCAGCTGCTCAAGCTGCCCGGCCACTCAAGCGACTGGCAAGTTGTGACACAAGGGCCAAGCAGAGACACCAGGGGTCACCGACCCGAAGACCTTCGAGCCGTCACAATGGGCTGCCAGGTAACCTGCCCGGCCTCTTGTGAGCCTTCGGTCATCCAGGCTCCAAGTTGGAATAAAGGCTCACGGGCCCGTTCCTTTTCTGGGTTTTGTATGAAAGTGTCCTGTGGCGTCTTGTCTTTATAAGTAGAAAGTAGATTTCTACTTTCTTTTAATTATAAGCAGATTTAAGCGCATGCCTGTACATAAGTGAATAGTCATCGGCTGTTGGCTTTGCTCGTGTCATGTCCCCTTCCCCCATTGATTGCTTGCTTGTTTAATAACTGCCCCGTTGTTTGAATGTAAAACTGCTCGTTGCGTCCATTTCTTCCCATTGACTTCCACGGCGCGTTCGGGAAATTAGCAGGCTGTTAAAGCCAATAAAAGTGGTCATTTGGTCCGACGGAACTTGGCGATTAAAACCGCTCGGCATCGCACACGGAACGAGCGCGCTAAGCGGCTCGTTTCCGTACGAGTTCCGTCGAGGTATAAATTCTTGGTACTTCTGTCTGCGCAGAAAATTAGGAATATCGAGATTCGGCGATTAACCCTGTACGAAGTGGACAGAATATTGGCAGTTTATGGTGCGTTAAGGCATCCGTCGCAGGTTTCCGGAGTTGTCCGGAAGCTACAACTGAATACCGGTTTTCGGCGGACGCTCGACTGCGGTTGGGGCCGTAAGCGGTCGTGTGTGGTGTCGAACCGGTGAAATTCGTAACAATATGCTTAACGAAAAATATGGGACGATTAAACTCCATATTAGAATATAAAACAGTATTTGAACTCACCACAGGTTTCTGGATCTTCATCAGATCGGTCAGTGCAGTCCACATCTCCATCACAAACCCAATTTGAAGGTAAGCATTCACCTCCACCACAAAAAAAATCATGAGGCAGACAGGAGCGTAAAGCTGCGTTATCCACAACAAAAAGAAAACAACAAAAAGATCAATCAGAGATTGCACACCCTCACCAGGAATTGTGTTGTGTGGTGTGTGTGTACTGGTGTGTTACGTAGTTAAGAAGAGATGTTATCATAACTACCATTTTATAACTACTGGCAGTGATGACCGGGTACCAAGCTGGGTACCAAGCCAGGAACAAAGCCGTGCCGCTTTAATGGGACACCTGACACTCACCCATGAAGTTTTTTTTTATTATTATTCAATTTAATTTAGAATGACATTAAAATAAATCAATCCAAATGGAAGACCAAATTGGTACAGTCCTTCATTGCAGTAATCAGAATCCAATCCAATCCATTGGGATCATACTCTGCAGAGAGCATCAGTGCTGCCAAAGTGGTGTTACGGTTGTGGAAATTCGCATTACACCATAAAGGGCCCTCAGGTGAGATATCTCTGTTAGTACATGTGTAGTTAGCCCAAACCCGTTGTATAGAGGGAATTTATGTGATCCATCCGGGCTGCGACGCTTTGAGTTAGCCATTTATCTGTTCTGTCTTTTATTTCAAACAAACAGCATCTCAACAACCACGCCATCCCCACCACAGCGCCAACCACACGACAACCACGCCTCATCCACCATCTACGCTACACCATCTTCGCCACTTGCCATTCAGTAGACCCTGTGCGGTTACGATCTCCGGGAACAAACAAAAACCAACAACAATGCTCGGGGGTTTTCCCGCCTGTTTCTCCCGTCAAAATTCTCCGCGCTCGGTGTGGGGCAAGTGCGATCGAGCCGGGGGTCAAAGGTGAGAAAAGGTGGGGGCCTCTTTTTGGGGGAATAATTCCCTGGCTCTGAGCCAAGACTGACTCCCCCGGCCCCCGCACGGCGCGGGGTGGAGGGAGAGCGAGAGGTCACGCCCCCCTTCGAGAGGCTTCTCCAAGAAGCTCGAAGGGAGGCGGGGCCGAAAACGGGGCGGAGCGAAGGGCAGAGCCCCGCGCTACAAAAGGCGGATAGGACGGACCTTGAGGAGTTGTTGGTCGAGAGTTGGTCGAGTTGGTTCGGGTTGAGTTGGTTCTTCGAGGCTTCCTGTCTGCTTGTCTTGTCGGGGGAAGAGTCATGCGCCCGAGGCTTGGCAAGCAGCCTGTCACGAAGGCACGGACGGGAGACGCGGTAGCGCCGGTTGTGAGGTGGATCTGCGCGTCCGGACGAGGAGTGCCGGAGAGGGTTCGCCAGCCGAGAGAGAGGTCGGGGCCAGGCGCGACCACGCTGACGGTCGTGGGAGAGGGGCTCACCGGCCACGAAAAGGGAAGTCGCGACCTTCTTTTTCTTTTTCCTTTGCTTTTTGTGTAAATGTCTGTGGGTGGCGCCGTCCGTCAAGTAGTATTGTTTTAAGTGTTGCCGTGTGTTCGCGTATTCGGTCGAAGCTCTGCATTGCTGTTGTTGTTTTAAATTGATATATGTGCATTCTGACTGTTTTTGCTGTATATGTGTGCTCTGTGTCTGTGTGAATAAAGTGCTTGTGTGAACTTGTTCCCCGTTTCGCTGCGTCCTTCCCTTTGTTGAATCTGCATCTTGCTTCACGTTAAGGGTTCGTCGTGGGCTTAATACGCCCGATAAGTAATCGGAACCGTCGAGGCCGACGATAACACCGCTCGGTTATCCCGATAGTACGGAAACGGACCGGCTAAGCGGCCCGTGTCCGGAGTCAATCTGCGGCGAGGTGCAATCGCGTGGGTACTTAGGTAGGTCGAGTTTGGCGAACAACCCTATCCCACGCGGGTGGCCGATTGGCACGATCGTAGTGAGGCCGAAAGGCCCACCCGTGACTAGTTCCCGGCGTTAATCCGAGAGGGTCACGACAGAATTGTTCGTCCGGTGGGCGACGTGCCGCGATTCGAGTCACGTGGCCGATTGCACGCCGGCGGGCACGAATTCGCAATAGTAGTATCCTGTCCTGGATGGGTCCACCACTTCAACACAGGATACTTGAACAGCTCAATCATCCCAACAAGCTGGTACTCAGAAGGATGGCAGGCTGAGTCAACCCCAGCTGGTATTAATTGTACAGCAAAGCAGGATTTGAACTCAGGACTCTCATGTCCCAAACCCACCAATCTCCCATTAAATCAACAAGCATACATTGCAATAGTACACAATTAATAGATGGATGTGTGGTCAGGGTGCAACTGATGTAATCCATACATAGATCGTCACATGGCTTCACGCATGGAGCGAGTCGTAATGGTCCTATGGGTCTTAGGATCTTCAAGGTCTGATGGTTTTTGTGGTCTCAAAGGGTTTTGGGGTATTTAAGGGCCTTCGGGCTCTTAATAGTCTTAAAGGGTGTTTGGGATCTCAAGAGGTCTTAGGGATCTTTGGGTTCTTAAGTGTGTGTAAAGGTTGAGGTGGTGGGTGAAAATACACTGAGGACAATCCCTGGATCAGACTTGGTCTGTGTGTTAAATGTGGTGGTTGTTCGTCCAGCGGTCTTTGCAAAAAACGTGAACATACAGACAGACGACCAATTTTATTTCTGAGATGACACTTTGAACCTCAATAGAAATAGCAAGTTAGAACATTCCGATGGACATCTTGTGTGTTTTATATCCAGTCCTGGCACCCTGCCTTGCTCTTTACAAACTGGCAACCCATTTCGTGCCCACTACTTCATTTGTTGACGTATTTTCGAGAAATGCTTCGTTGTTCCACATCAAAAACATTGAAGCAAAAAGCAAAGATGAAATCATCAGAAGGAAACTGGATCGGATTCATATTTCAGATTCTACTCCTCTACTCTCAAACCATCCAAGCACAGCCAAGTGAGCCTTGTAAAAAAAAAAGAAAAAAAAGAACACATGAAAAAATTAAATAATTCTGCCTGCCAGACCATGCATCTGATCAAGTTTAAATTAAAAACATGTGTTCCCCATCACGATACGACTGGATCACATTTGTGAAGTTTCACATCAATTGGTGAAGCGGTTCCAAAGAAAACATTATTTAATATTTTTCATCAATCCAATAAGGCTGTCAAACCATGTGACTTCTGACGTCACATGTGTAAAATTTCGCCTCGATCTGTTCAGCCACTTCAAGAGGGTAACAATCAAAACTGGGTTCCATCCAAACCACAAAACAAAGTTTCCTTCAGTGTGAACGTCCACTTACGGCAATCATCTTCATCACTTCCATCACCACAGTGATATCGGCCGTCACAACGCCAGGATGCAGTCACACAGTCCCCACTTTGGCATTGGAAGTGGTTCTTCTCATCACAAGGAGAATCTACACAAAGGTCAAAGTTCATGTTTCAGCTTTTAACGTCCAATTAAAATATTCCATCAAGATGTAAAACTCCATAAAAATCTGCAGTGGATGTATGTATGTGTGTGTGTGTGTGTGTGTACGTGTGTGTGTGTGTGTGTACGTGTGTGTATGTGTGTGTGTACGTGTGTGTGTGTGTGTACGTGTATGTATGTGTGTGTACGTGTATGTGTGTGTGTTTACGTGCATGTGTGTGTGTGTACGTGTGGTAACGTGTATGTGTGTACGTGTGTGTGTGTGTACGTGTGTACGTGTATGTGTGTGTACGTGTGTGTGTGTACGTGTATGTGTGTGTGTACGTTGGTGTGTATGTGTGTGTGTGTATGTGTGTACGTGTATGTGTGTGTGTACGTGTGTGTGTGTGTGTACGTGTATGTGTGTACGTGTATGTGTACGTGTGTGTACGTGTCCGTGTGTGTGTGTGTGTGTGTACGTGTGTGTGTACGTGTAAATGTGTACGTGTACGTGTATGAATGTATATGTGTGTGTAAGTGTATATGTATATGTGTGTGTGAGTGTGTGTATGTGTGTGTATGTGTGTGTGTGTGTATGTGTTTATGTGTATGTGTGTGTATTTGTGTGTATGTGTGTATGTGTGTGTACGTGTGTGTACGTGTATGTGTGTGTACGTGTATGTGTGTATATGTGTGTGTGTGTGCGTGTATGTGTATGTACGTGTATGTGTATGTACGTGTATGTGTGTGTACGTGTATGTATGTGTCCGTGTGTGTGTACGTGTATGTGTGTATATGTGTGTGTACGTGTATGTTTGTATATATGTATGTGTGTGTGTACGTTGGTGTGTATGTGTGTGTGTATGTGTCTATGTGTGTGTATGTGTGAATGTGTATGTGGGTACGTGCGTGTACGTGAGTGTGTGTGTGTGTGTGTGTGTGTGTGTGTGTGTGTGTGTGTGTGTGTGTGTGTGTGTGTGTGTGTGTGTGTGTGTGTGTGTGTGTGTGTGTGTGTGTGTGTGTGAGGGCACTCAAGGTAATGAGCAATAACAATCCGAACTCGCACAACCAGAACCACTCTCGTCCCACGCGGGTGTGGGAAGAATTCAGCGCACACCCGGACAGCACAACACACCACGAGCACATGGAATGACAGAACTCACTGAAACCCAAAACGAAAACCAGGTGGATTACAAAGGAGAAATATCCCAACCACATTATTCGGGAAAACGTCCCTTGTGCTGGAAGGAGACAATGAGAGGCCACAGAACCACTCAAGAGATCAAGGGTGAAGATGCTCGAGAAAAACACGAAACCTGAGATTCAACAAGAAAGAAAAAAAAACAACGAAAACACAACGAGCTGGACAAGACCAATGGACCTGAAGCAAACGACACTGCAACTGCGCTGTTCCTGATTGGTCAAAGGACACCACGTGTGTTCTGCATGAGGCTTCCAGCAAACAAGACTGGACCAATCAAGTTCGTGATGCACCTCATGCTGCATCGCGAATCCTCGGCGGCACGTGATACCATTGGACCAATCACGTTCGGCCATGTACCTCGTGCTGCATTCTGACAAACTCTGGATCAGAACGAGCTTTGATTGGTCAAAGTAGTGGAGGGTGGGGATAACCTCTGAGGGATGGAAATGACCAAGGAGGAAAAGCGATTCGTCGTTTTGATTGGTTGAAACGTGGAGGAACGGAAGGAATTCTTCTCCTCGGATCCACGAACAACACAGAGATGTCTGTTTCATAACCCGAATCACTTCACTGCGTCATTAATAATAATATTTTTCTCCTTATATTAATATTTAGATTTTCTTTTTATGATCAACGTTAAAAAGTTTAGTTACAGCTTTCGACATTTTCTAAATCCGCGAGTCTTCATCGATATTTGTGAAAATTTGGTTTCCGTGGGAATGTGACGTCACTGTGAACGGCTGTCCTGGTCACGCGCGGTGCCGCATCGCGAAGCAGGCACTCAATGTGACGTTCAGTCCTTTTCCAACTGGAATGGTCTCCAAGGCTGGACCTGAACTTGTGATGAATATCAAGAAATCGGAAAACTTCGAAAGTAGGGATGGCCCGGACACTCCATTGTTTCAACACAACATAAATACTCCAAATAATCCACCAGGATATAACTAAAAACCGATCAATTAGCGACCAGTCACGTGTGGAGAATCCCTCATCTGATCACACTCATGAGACATCATCGCTGAACAAGAACAATGAGACCCATCAGGGCCCGTTTGTCATGTTTGGCTCGCCAGTTCGAAGAACAGATAGCTGGAGCGATACCCCAGCGTGAGCGTGAGCGTGAAAATGTTAAAATTTTTGTGCGTTATTTTTCCTTTCTAATGTTTTTATCGACCAGACTATTTTTTATACGCCCGATATATATATATATATATATATATATATATATATATATATATATATATATATATATATATATATATATATATATATATATATATAATGTTGCGGATTCACGCCCGCCGGCGTGCGAGCGGCCACGTAACTCGAATCGCGGCACGTCGCCCACCGGACGGACAATCCCGTCGTGACCCTCTCGGACTAACGCCGGGAACTAGTCACGGGTGGGCCTTTCGGCCTCACCACGATCGTGCCAATCGGCCCCCCACGTGGGATAGGGTTGCTCGCCAAATTCGACCGACCTAAGTACCCACACGGAGGGTAGACCGGGCGATCGCACCTCGCCGCAGGTCGACTTCGGACACGGGCCACTTTAAGCGACCCGTTCCGTACTATCGGGATAACCGAGCGGTGTTATCGTCAACCTCGACGGTTCGATTAATTATTGGGCCTTTTTAGCCCACGACCAACCCTTTACGTGAAGATGGAGATTCAACTAAAGAAAAGACGAAGCGAAACGGGAAAAACAGTTCAACATAAAGCACATTTATTCCGCGGCAAAAGGAAAGCACACATATACAATTATACACCAAAAGCAAATGTAAAAGTAGAAGAAACACAACAATTCTGCACAAAAAGCAAATGCAACAATGCAGATCTACTACCGACTACCGAGCACACGGCAACACTTATACAGTTTTACTTCACAGACGGCGCCGACAACACATATACTCAAAGCAAAAGAAAAAGGGACCACCCTCAAAGATGAGGGGGGGCAGACGGGCCTGGGGCCGAGACCGCGTCGAGCCTACCCGTCTGGTGATGAGCCGCAAGATGGCGGCGGCGCCCCGACTCCGCGGGCCTCGCTTGCACTGCCTGGAATGGGGTGGGAACGGGGCCCCCTTCTCACACTATCTCAGCGCGGGGGGAAACAGGAGGGGGTTGTTGATGCTCGGGGGAATGAGGATATCTCGCTGGCTTGGGTCCCGCGACGAGCGACTCCACCGCAACCTCGGTCGCGTTACCGGCCTCCCCTCTCCGCAGCTCCCCGACTCTGACACGAGCGCCCTCTCGACTGCCTTCGCCGCCGCCACAACTCTCCAACTCTCCACTCTTCTCAACTCCGTCCAACTGCGATTCAGAAACTGTTTTTCTCTCCCGATTCAGAAACTCCCTCAACAACTGCCTTTTCGGCGAGCGAACGCGGCCCTTTATAGCCCCCGGGGCTTCGCTCCTTCACCTTCGACCCTTCACCTCTGGCTGGCTCACCATTGGACAGAGGAAAAGTGGGCGTGAATGATTTTTGATCCGCGAATCTGCATATAGCGATTATACTCCGACGCACCTGGAGGCGGGGCCAAATCGCCCCACGCTCGCTGATAGGACGGAACAGAAGTGGGTGTGAATCGTTCTTCATCCGATTTCTCGGAAAGGCTGGTGTTTTTGCACCCGCTGCTCGGTGCGCGCCCTGTACGAGTCCAGGATCGGTGTCCACAAGCGGCGCGGGAATGGCGGTGATGCGATGGTTGCGAGAGCGAGATGTGACGGTAAAGGTCGTGGCTGTTGTTGTGAAGCGGCGTTGCGGTTGGTGGTTGTTGTGTGATGGCTGTTGAGACGTGGTTGGTGGTGGTTGTGGTGGTAGTAATGGCGGCTGGTCCAAAATAAAAATAGTAAAAGAAAAACGGCTATCTAAAAGGGTCGCAGCCCGAATGAATGACATTTATTCCCTCTAAACAACGGGTTTGGGCCTAACTACACATATACTTACAGAGATATCTCACCTAAGGGACCTGAATGGTGGTTTGCGAATTTCGTCAACCACAACAATATATATATATATATATATATATATATATATATATATATATATATATATATATATATATATATATCTATCTATATAAAAATCGGGGCGTATTATGTGTCGTCCGTCCGTCCGTTCCTGTCCGCACTCTAACTCCCAAAGTTTTCAACTTTCACGTTTCATATTTGGTACATTGGTACAGACTGTGGAGACGGTGTGTCACGACATACGTTCGTCATCTAAAGTGGTTGCCATGGCAACCAGGATGCTGTTTTCCATGCAGTAGCACAATTCTGTATATACCTTCTTGTTCGGGCGTATATTGTGCTAACTTGCGCTCTTGTTACTGATTACAATATACAAATACATATATTGCTTTGAAGTTATTTGGATCAGACTTCACTGCAGTGCTTTATAAAAAATATTATTAGACGAGTCTTTTATAAACGATAAATGTATAAACAGGCGAGCATTGGGTGGCTTTGACACCAACTCTGGTTCTTATTCTTTTCTGACAGCTGAACTCAAAATTGATTTAAGCTACAAACTCGGTTTAAACACTAACCTAGTGTATTTTATAGTAGGGAATTGTAAACTGATCGAAATGTTGATAGATTGAAAGAATTCCACAAAATTGCATTCCTTTGTCAAGGAAGGGATGAGAGGGGTGGGAGATTCTACGACTGTCAATCAGCATGATGGGGCGGGGCCGCTACACAATGCAATTAGCAGCCAGACAATGCAATCAGCCTGATGGGGGCGGAGTCGCCAGACAATGCAATGGGCCGCCAGACAATTCAACTCCAGACAATGCAATCAGCCTGATGGGGGCGGGGTCGCTCAACAATGCAATGGACCACCAGACAATGCAACGCCAGACAATGCAATCAGCTTGTGGGGCGTGGCCGCTCCACAATGCAATGGGCCGCCAGACAATGCAATCACCCTGATGGGGTGTGGCTGCCAGACAATGCAACGTAAGACAATGCAATGCAACGTTCCACCAACATCGTGTCATCAACTCGACCAGCCACGTGGGTTGTGAAAGAAAACGCCGTAAAAGATGTATTTGCTCTCTTCTGGAGTTGGGTTGTTGTGTGAATGTGGAGAGGAAACCCTGGAGAGAATTAATGGAGATGAATCGGAGGAACAAACTGAAGCGGGACTGCAAGGAGTTACAAAACAATGTGGACGAGCTGGTTGGAATCAAACGTGATACCGACGTCATGATCTTCAGCGAAGCCACAAAACCTGTGGTCAAGCTCAAAGAGACTGAGAGGATCAGGCTCATGGAAGAGACACATCGGCTGCACCTGAGACGGAACTTCCTGATCCCGACAAAGGCAGCACTTGAATGGGAACAGGGAGTTCAGATTACGAGGGAATGTCAGGTTTGGAATAAGGGAGTTCAGATTACAATGAGGGAATGTCAGGTTTGGAATAAGGGAGTTCAGATTACGAGGGAATGTCAGGTTTGGAACAAGGGAGTTCAGATTACAATGAAGGAATGTCAGGTTTGGAATAAGGGAGTTCAGATTACGAGGGAATGTCAGGTTTAGAAGAAGGGTGTTTAAAATAGAGAGAGGGAATGTCAGGTTTGGAATAAGGGAGTTGAGATTATGAGGGAATGTCAGGTTTGGAACAAGGGAGTTCAGATTGCAATGAAGGAATGTCAGGTTTCGAAGAAGGGTGTTTAAAATAGAAAGAGGGAATGTCAAGTTTGGAAAAAAGGAGTTCAGATTACAACGAGGGAATGTCAGGTTTGGAATAAGGGAGTCAGATTGCAATGAAGGATTGTCAGGTTTGGAACAAGGGAATTCAGATTATGAGGGAATGTCAGGTTTGGAATAAGGGAGTTCAGATTACAATGAAGGAATGTCAGGTTTGGAATAAGGGAGTTCAGATTATGAGGGAATGTCAGGTTTGGAATAAGGGAGTTCAGATTACAACGAAGGAATGTCAGGTTTGGAATAAGGGAGTTCAGATTTCGAGGGAATGCCAGGTTGAGAAGAAGGATGTTTAAAATAGAAAGAGGGAATGTCAACTTTGGAATGCGGGAGTTCAGATTAAAACGAGGGAATGTCATGTTTGGAATAAAGGAGTTCAGATTATGAGGGAATGTCAGGTTTGGAATAAGGGAGTTCAGATTACAATGATTACAATGGGAATTGGCTGCGGATGCGGATGAAAGCTTTATGTGTGGTCAGGAGCTCAGGTGTGTGAAGGAAATACTTTGCACGACGGAGGATCCCCAGTCGGCGATGTCATCAACTTGGCACATGCCATCAACTCCCTGTGGGGTGTGTTCGAGTGACGATGACGTCATCGGTGAAGTTGTATCCCAGCCAGACTTTATTTTATCATTGTATCCATCGTGGAGGATCGTAAGAGAGCAAACACACAGAAACGCACAAGGGGAGCATACACATGCAAATCCCAAGAAACATAGCAGGATTACACTGACAAGATTGAACAAATTGTTTCACTCAAATGTTTCCTTCGCATGTTCAAAGTAATTTGGATACAATCAGAATCAAGAGAATCACATTTGGCAGCAGTCGTGCAAACATCAATACAATTTCCATGTGGATGTAAATTAACTCCAAAAATGAGAAATTATAACTCTGTACACAATTTGGCTGGGGTTTAGTAGCATGGCTTGACAGGTGCTCTGAGCTGGATATGTTCAATAACAGGAAATAAAGCCAACATGAACAGGAAATAAATATTTGTTCACGAGCGCCAGTCAGAGTGACCACTATGTTCGTTATGTCTGTGTGTCTGTCTGTCTGTCGTCTGTCTGTCTAGAGCATAACTCCGTGGACTTTGATCCGATCTTGATGAAACTTGGTTATGTGTTCGATATCAATGTCTGGTTGTGTTTTCCTGGATGAGGGCGTGCTCCGCCCATTGTGAGTGGAGCCACGCCGAAAAAATAGCCATTTTTAGGGGGTAGTCGGATTAAAAATCTATCTTCTCCTCGGGAATTGACTGAATGGAATGGGTTCTTCGGTATTTGAAAAGCAAAACGAATTATCTAAAACTTGTCGTTGTCCGATTTTTCATTTTCGTCCCAAGGTCAAGGACACAAGGTCAAAAACAAAGAAAATTGGGAATTTTGACGGAAAAAATCATCCGACCGCCCAAACTTTGAGAGGGAGGATGACAATATTTTTTAATTATAGCTTGGTTAAAAATTATCACATTGTCTCATTCTTGACTTCTGAAACAATCTGTATCGTCAAGTACCGCTCGTAAGCCATTGTAATCTTCAGACTTGTTTATCTATCTATAATTCCAGCAATCTCTGTGTGTCTGTCTGTCTGTTTGTTTGTCTGCGACCGCCGTTTCTCAACGACCGCCGGTCCGATCCGATTGAAACTTGCCAGGAATATCGCCGGGGCCCCGCGGATGTGCCTTTTCGAGGTTTGATGTCAATCGGACGAGCGGTTCCGAAGTTACGGCCATTTTATTGCTTTTTTCAGTGTTGAAAAGGTGTATATATGGCAGCCAAAGTGTCGTTCCACCTTATCACCTTATCATGCCATTTTCTCTCAGAATAATGATAACAGCATCTTCATCATAATAATAATAATAATAATAATAGCACAATAATTGGCAGTACACAATAATAGCACAATAATTGAATAAAAAGAATAACGTGATACAATGACCAATGTCTGTCAACCAAGCTGTTAGGGTTAGTGCCATTTTGAAGGTTTGATATTAATCGGATGAGCGGTTCCCAAGTTACAGCCATTTATCTGTCGAGCAATATCTGCGAGAGAGGGGGACGGGGAGGGGGGATGAAAGGGGGGCGAGAGAGAGGGGCGAGCGAGGAGGGGGAGAGAGGAAGGGTGAGACTAGGGGGAGAGAGGGGGGCAAGAGAGGGGGGAGAGAGAGGGGGGTGGGAGTGGGGACGAGAGAGAGAGCGAGAGAGGGGGACGGGAGAAGGGGTGTGAGAGGGGGTGTGAGAGTGGGGTGGGAGTGGGGGCGAGAGAGGAGGTGGGAGAGAGGAGGGGCGAGACTCGGGGTGAGAGAGGGGGGAGAGAGAGGGGGTGGGGAGAAAGAGGGGGAGAGAGAGTGGGAAGAGAGGAGGGGTGAGACTCGGGGTGAGAGAGGGGGGAAAGAGTGGGGGGAGAGAGAGAGGGGAGGTGAGAGAGAGGGGGCGTCACAATTCAAGAGAGGGGTAGAGAGGGGGGGTGAGAGAAAGGGGCGAGAGAGGAGGGGGGAGAGAGGAGGGGCGAGACTCGGGGGAGCGTGGGGGTGCGAGATTCTTCTTCTTCGTCACAATTCTTCTTCGTTTGATGACGTCACAATTGACGCTGGGGACCTGAGTATGTTTCCCAGGTGTTTCCAAGGTAATGGCCATTTATGATACAGTTGGTCCAATCTAATTGAAATAATGCCCCAATCCAGTCATCGTTTACGCCCCTACGGTCCCGTACCAGTATTAAAAATATATAAAAACATTTTTTAAAACACTCGTACAAATAGTGCAGGATCCTGTCGGGCCACTCTACAGAGTTTCGTGAAACAATAAACACCGGTGAAATTTCAGAACATTTCAATGGCACGAAAATTAACAAGTAATTTTAAAAAATGATGTTGTTTCACATTCAAGTGGAATTCACAACCAGGGTCAGGGAGTCGACGGTGACATTTCACAGTCGAAAGGCCAAAAGAGAAACACCATAAGAAACGACTTGGTAAACCTTGCAGCATCTTCAGTGTTGTTCTTCATTCACTCCAGCCATCTGAAAGCAAAACAAAATGTTCAGAAAAGTGCCTGACAGGTATTGATAAACCTTATTAATAAAGAACGTTTATTACATCATGGTACGTGTGGTCATCTGGAGATGAACGGTCCATTTTAAACTCTTCATCATCTGGAGTCTCCTTGTATACAGGGTTCTTAAACCGTGAAGTTTTGACTTCCAGGAGCCGCCGTTTGCGGAAAATGTAGAACCCAGTAGCGCAAGCCAGAACAAGCACTGGGGGAGCAGTTTGTTCAGATCAGCTGTGAAATTTCATCGATCACTTGCATGGAAGCACATTGACAAATCAATGGAAATTGTCGGAACCAAGGATAGAATAAAATATTCTTACGTAGTGGGACATTTACAGCAGCTGCTGCTGGAGAAGAGTTGTTTCCCTTTCCTTGAAGAGCAGGTTCAGCTGAAAAGTAAGAACGCAATGAATGCTGGGAGTAAACGATGGATCGTTTCATGCATTGCCAAATGTCATCAGCAAATGCTGCAGGTTGGATAACGGGTGGAAGCTCGAATAAATAAATAAAGAACAATATTGGAATGCAAACTATAAACATGATTAAAACCAAAGTCGTCAAACGTCCAGTCATTGAGTTAGAACGACATGGTGTGGACAAGCAAATCAAACGTCAATACAATCCATGAACATACTGTTCTCCCAAATCAAAACTACAAACCTGTGTGGGGAATTGGGAGGATGGTGATACGTGGTGGCTTGGACATTGCAGGTACGACCTTCCGCACAGGTGCAAGAGTCATCTCACCCGTGGTGCCAGGTGCAAGAGTCGTCTCACCCGTGGTGCCAGGTGCAAGAGTCGTCTCACCTGTGGTGTCAATTGCAAGAGTCGTGTCACCTGTGGTGCCAGGTGCAAGAGTCGTCTCACCTGTGGTACCAGGTGCAAGAGTCGTCTCACCTGTGGTGCCAGGTGCAAGAGTCGTGTCACCCGTGGTGCCAGGTGCAAGAGTCGTCTCACCTGTGAAGCCAGGTGACATGTTCAATTCTTGGATCAAATAGTAAAGGGATTAAAAGCTCCTGTTAGACATTTTACAAACTTCAATTCGAGCTTTTAAACCGAGGAAAAGTAAACATGATAATTTTCATTGTCGATGTCATGCCGGGAGTTTTCCTGGGAATGTCAGTCGGTGGTGCAGGTGCAAGCTTACCTTCACCTGTCGATGCACAAGTTGGAATAAATATGAGATCATGACAATGAAAACAAACACAATTCATGGTCTCCATTATGGGGGAAAGCTAGAAAGGGGTGGAGGAGAGCGAGGCCACACCACACTTCACTGCACACTCCGGGAGTCTCATAAAACAGAGAGAGGGAGGTAGTGGGGAGGGGAAGGGGATGTTCTGGACGTACGTTTGATCGGGGGACGTGAGGGAAAGAGGGGGGTGGGGGGGGTGGGTATGATCCTCGAATGCCGACATTAGTGCAGGATTGAGTGAAATTGGCAACATTAAAACATCATATTCAAACGGGTTACACGAAACATTAACAACGCCAGGACACCGTCCAGAGACGTCCGTGAATAGAGGGGGGGGGGGGGTTGGAGCAGTTAAGTGTGAGGGAAGGGGAACGGAAGGAACGATGTTTTCCTTCAATCATGGAAAAATCCACACCAGTGTTTGTGCCTTTATTTAATTTCCACACGTACGATAACCTCGAAAATCTCTTGTTAACTTGAGAGACGATTTGTGGAATTGATCCGAGCAGCAGCTCTGACTGATAAAAACAAAGAAAAACAAACAAATAACTTTCATTTGTCCAATTCGTACATTCTTTGACCCCTGTTCCTCTCCTCGACCCCCAGAGAGTTGTCTGGTGGTGGAGAGGGTTTCGGAGGAGGATAGCATGAGGAGAAAAGAAGGCAGTGTGAGGGGATGGAAGGGAAGGGGAGGGAAGGTCGCCTGATGGAAGGGGGAGGCAGCGTGAAGGCAGTGTGACGGGAAGAGAAGGCAACCTTAGGGGAATGGAAGGCAGAATGAGGGGAAGGGAAGGCAGTGTAAGAGCAAGTAAAGGAAGTGTTAGGGGATTAATGGCAGCATAGCAGGGTATTCCACTCGTGATAAAACACATCCAAACAGAAACGTATTCTTTGTAACCGCCGTGTTCGAAATAAAACCACGAGAGAGCATTTAAATATTACATCCCAAAGCCATACCATCGACCTGGCAAAGGACTCCCGGCATATTAACCTCCCCTCCCCCCAACTAAACGTTTTCCAAACCTCCTCACAGTCCATGGAAAACGTACACCGGGAATCAGCTGAAGAAATAACCAAAACCAATGAATGCACAGCGTCTTTACCACAATCAATCTCATCGGCTCCGTCGTCGCAATCTTCGTCCCCATCGCACAGCCAAGCCTTTGGTACACATTGACTTGTCACCGGACCACCACATGCAAACTCCGAAGGAGGGCAGGTCTTATTGTCTGAAACAAGAGCATTGTCAGGCATCAATCACCATAACAACTATTGAAGCAAGACCACAGGTCTGTTTTGTTTTTGCAATGAAGGTGGGAAAAACCAACAAAAAACCAGGCAGATGAGCTCAAAGATAGTCAGAGCACCAACAAAGCGGTCATGTTAATATGCTTAACGAAAAATATGGGATAATTAAACTCCGTATTGGAATATAAAACAGCACTTGAACTCACGACAGGTTGCTGGATCTTCATCAGATCGGTCAGTGCAGTGAACCTTCCCATCACAAACAAAATTTGAAGGTAAGCATTTACCTCCACCACAAACAAAATTATGAGGCAGACAGGTGTGAGAAGCTGCATAATCCACACCAAAAAGAAAACAAGAAAAATATCAATCAGAGATTGCACACCCTCACCAGGAATTGTGTTGTGTGGTGTTTGTGCAATGGTGTGTTACGGAGTTAATAAGAGATGTAATCAGAACTACCATTTTATAACTGCTGGCATTGATGACCGGGTACCAAGCCGGGTACCAAGCAGTGCTGCTTTGATGGGACACCTGACCCTGACCCATGAAGTTTTTATTATTATTCAATTTAATTTGTAATGAGATTAAAATCAATCAATCCAAATGGAAGACCAAATCGGTACAGTTCTTCATTGCAGTAATCAGAATCCAATCCAATCCATTGGGACCATACTCTGCAGAGAGCATCAGTGCTGCGA
>NW_028222778.1:22500-26000 GCF_056783735.1 Eptatretus burgeri | reverse complement strand
ACCCCAATTTAGCCCCAACTTAATTTTTTTCGGTTGTTTTTATTTTTACTCCCCCACTATAAATCGTCCCCTAACCCCCTTTATCGTCCTTGTTCGGCTAACCTATCCTGTCACCGAGCCTACTCCCAACCCCTACGTTCCCTTCCCGGAGGGGGATAAGGGAGAGCTGGCGTCCTGTGTCGAGGCCCAACGAAGCCTCAGAATGGCCTCCCCAGAGTTCGGCGATCTATAACCCAAAGTGGGTCCAGCGGCCCACAACGACAGCGAGGGGATGGATGGTGCGGAGGGGTACATCTCCTAATCTACCCTAACCATTTAACTGTTAAACTACCCCAGGGCTTTCAACAAGCGCCTCTCGCTTAAACTATTGGTTCTAACAACCCAGATTCCCGTCGCCTGTGTTGGTGTCCTCACAATTTCGGGCCTCGCCCCCCAATTTTCGCTCCGTGCCCTCACACGGTCTCCTGGCTGGGACACGTGGCTCCCTTTGGCAGGCACGACCCTCTGCCGTATCTCCCGCTATGGCACCCCCGGGCACTACACTGCCTCCGAGCCTACCAGCTCCCTAACACCGGGGAGTGCCCCCCATGGCACCTCCCCTGAACCGCACACGTGGCAGGCCGGCCTCCCGGGCCCCTTTCCGAGGGTCACCCGTGCCCACAACACTGCCCACGCGGCTAATGGCGCCCCGGGCCCCCGCACCAAGCAGGCGCACCCGTGCCCACTACTCTATCCCGGCCCCCCATGGGCCCATGGCCTACCGCGGCCGACTAGCCTGGTGCCCGGGGTACCCTCTCAGCGATACTCACCTTTCGCAGCCACGCTCCCAAGCCCGTCAACAGGGCTCCTGCACCCCTCCAAATGGGTCTCGAGCCTACTTTCCCACCAACAACAAAACGACCTCCGTTTTGTAAATTTGACTAACCCCCTAACTCACTTTATACTGACCCCGGGGTCCCTTGGGCGGGAGTCACTCCTCCCCCCAATCACTCATCGCACCATGCATTCCCCATTCACTCCACACACACAGACCCGCTGGCCTCACTCACTCACCAAGCACATGCTTCCACCTCACTCAACATGTCTTCACCTCATAACTCACCAACTCTTCAACACACACACCACTGAACTCTACCATTCTTCTAACTACATCCCCTAACTAACTCGTGCTCCCACGTCGTCCCTTAAACTAGTAGCACGTTCCTTTTAACACTACGTAGCTAAGCTACGTCCCCACGACACATCCAAAGTCTGTCTCTGTCTCCAAAATAATCCCATTTTATTTCCCAACCTAAATCTGGCTACAATCCCTCTAACTAATCCATTCCACGGACTCCATGAGGACTTACCCCTGCCCCATGGAGTCGGTCTAACTAAGCTAACCCTTCCCCCTAACTAGTTTCCATCCTGTGCCCAGGTAAGGGGGTCTTCCACCCCTTGCCCAGGAATCCTGTACACCCGAAAGTGAGGCTTGCTGTTTTCCTTTTTTTTTTCTCTTTACATGCGCAGCACCTGCGCGGCAACTCAGAGCTCGCGCACTTTGCACCTGCCCGTGACGTCATGCAGCTGCACGTGTTCCTCGTCCCTCCTTGGACGCTACCATCCGGCAGAGATACCCCTCCTGCCGGATTCCAACCACACGTGCAGCCATGACGTCACCGTGCGCATAAAAAAAAAACACAAGCCCCACGTTTCGAGGGGTTCCCCACGCGAACACATGTGCTTTGCCCGTTGGAGCTTAACACACACGATCGCGTGGAGAACCCGTCCGGTCCAAATCCATTTACCTGCCTAAACTTTGTCCGTCCGCGGGATCGGCAAATCCACCGCGTGCGTTTCCGGACCGGGACTTCACTCTCGCAAGCGAGCACGTGGTGGTCTCGTGCGTTGCACAGCACGGACCGCGTGCTCACTGCTGGGTGAACCCGGCACGGTCCTCGAAACAACCACAGCCGCTACCCGGCTTTCGTTTCTCCCATGTCGCCGTCTCCGTCTCCATTCCACACACGCACACCTGCGTGTTACGACGCACACAGTCCACACCATCACATTCACACCGGGAGACGCGGCTGCGTGCTCCCGCATGCCAACCGACATCTCCCTCACATACCGCTCTCTCACACACACGGTCTCCCTGGCACACAGCGACCTTGCACACGGCCGTTCACTCACGCGTGCCTCACTACTCACACAAACCATACTACTCACACGTGGTGCTCTATTCACTCGCGCGGGGGCACTCACCCGCGGTGCCTCACCCACACACGCGAGGGCACTCAACCGCTGTGCCTCATCCACACACCGTGCCTCACTCATACACGCGGGGGCACACACCCGCGGTTCCTCACTCATACTGGCCGTTTCACTCACACACACGGCCTCTTCCACACACGGTTCCTCACCCACACACGACGTGCTGGGAAGCACGTACTCCGGCACCATCGCCACCACACCACTCACACACGGGGTCGCTTCCACACACGGGGACGCACTCACACCTTGCACCACACACACAGGGACAACCACACTGGGGATTTGTGTCCCCACAAGGGTCTCTGGGGCCTCTACACCCCCCAAGCTCTCCGTGCACCCGTCCACAGCACTCGTCCCCTCAACCTCGCAAAACACGACCGAACTCACCTGGTCGTGACTCGCCTCAAGGGGGCATACTCCCTCCCCTCGTTCCTGGAGGAGGTCATCCCGCTGCTCGCACCGGGTCCCTACACGCTCCGCGAGCTCACCCCCATTATCCTCCACTACCTCCGTGTGTGTGTGTGCGTCACTTACCCCATCTTCATCGTGTAGTCTTCCCTCTATCGTTCCCATCTCCCGTGTCTCTGCCAACTCTTCACCCTTTACCTCCCTTGTCTCAACTATTATTTCCGTTGTCGTCACCTCGTGTCTCGTCTCACACGTTTTGGTCTCCCTATTTAATTTTTCCCTTTCGGTCATCGTCACGACCCTCGCCCAACACGTTCCACGAATTATTTTTTCACCCGCCTCCACCGCGGGCCTGTCAGCCGTTGCACCCCCACCCAGCTCGTTTGCTCCCACACGTGGAGTCGCCATTCCCAGCTCCCTGGTCACGGCCTTCATGCCCGCCTGCAGGCATCGGCCCATGTTCTGCGTCTCACCCCGTAGCTCTTTCATTTCTTCCTTCATGTTTGCTTCCATTCCGTTTATTTGCTGTGTATTCGCATCCATCGTCGTTTTCACTTCATTCATTTGCTTGTTCATTTCGTTTTTCATTTCATTTGTATTTGTATCCATCTTTTTGTTCATTTGTTGTGTATTCGCATCCATCTTTTCGATCATTTTCGCATTCATCTTTTCGTTCATTGCCGCCAGCATGGCGCATAGCTGGGCCATGTTGGATGCACTCAGCTGAGCCGTTTCGGCAAGGGTTGGGGAAGGGTTTTGGTGGAGAGGGGGGGGGAGGTGTCATGCACCGCGGCCGCTGCCGCACCCACCTCGGGCCCTGGGTTCAGTTGGGCGAGTCC
>NW_028222778.1:0-17500 GCF_056783735.1 Eptatretus burgeri | reverse complement strand
TTATCCAACAAGACAGAGTGAAAACCCTTATTTACCTTTTACCAGAACTGTTTTCACACAAAAATCTCTTGTGTCCACAAAACACAAATTCTGGAATGACTTGGATAACAATCTTCAACAAGTTAATGGCATTGGAAGCTTGAAAAGAAAATTTAAATGTCGTCTTTGATACATTCAGTCCGTTTCATCATGATCATAAATAATTCTACTTCTGACATGTGACACCTGATTATTGCTGCTGATGCTTTTTGAACATGGGTTTCTTTGCATACATTGGTTTCTTTCACGATAACTTCTATTTTGTAGATATTCCAATGGACATCGCCTCTGGAGATCTCCAAGACAGCGGCATGTCACTTCCGTTACCATTGGGAACTCAGACCAATATTGCCCACCGGGAATGCTATTCGGTCCAACACAAGCAGGATAAATCAAGACACATTCAACACTTGAAGAATTTACTCCACAGCATGCAAGGGAATCGAAAGAGCGGAAAACGATGGGAGGAATGATTAAAGGAATGCAGAGGAGAGCAAATGGCAGGGTGGGGATTTTAACCTCAGAAAATGGTGAGGAAAATCATACATGAAATTACAAGAAGTTGAACACATATCAAACACATGTAAAGCATATTATAAACACGTATACATTCTCCCTTACACTCTCGCGATCATACGCAACCCCGGAGCACTTGCAAACAATCACTTGATACACAATTACAATACTGGATCCAGAAGGAAGACACAGAGAGGTTGGGTTGAGGGAGAAAGAGAATGAAGAGGTTGATAAGAAAAAGTTTGAGGGACTTTGTCGAGCCTTCACCCCACCTGAGATCGCTCCTGTTCAAAACTATCTTGCCCAAAGTCGCGCATCGTGTCGACCCTTGCAACTGAACCCTGGTGGTCTCGGGTCCGGAGTTGGTACCTGGCCGACCAGCATGATGTTCTGCGGCCTCAGGACAGCTCAGTAGGGTAAGAATACTGGTTCTGGCTCACTTTTCCCCATGTAAATGAATGGGGGATTTTCAGCCATGAAATTTTTCTTTTTTTTCCCCTGAAAAAATAAATCCCCTTTTTAGCCCAAGGTATATTTATTTGTCTCCCCTTTTAACCTGGAGCCTGGTGTTGGCTTAGTTGTTAGGGTGGCGGCTTGGGATCCCAGGGTCCTGAGTTCAAATCCCGTTGGCTGCTGAATTAACACCAGGGGGTTGACTCAGCCTGCCATCCTTCCGAGGTCGGTGAAATGAGTGCCAGTGTACTGGTCCCGGTGTATGCCCCGGTTAGAATAGGTGTACCATATCCCTGTGTGTCGTAAGAGGCGACCAGGGTTGGTGTCAGGAAGGGCATCCGGCTATAAAACATTGCCTCAAGAAAAAGCCAAACCCCTGCACAGCAGGGAAAAATGGCTGTAAAAACGGTCATTTTTTTATTTCCCCTTTTAACCTAGGGGCTCTCTATTCAAATAACCCATACAACAAGATAAAGATTTGTTAAAGGTGATTCGAAAGAAATATCTGAAACGCCTAAGCCCCGGGGCACTCTTTATCAAATAACCAATGCATATTGTTTAGCTCACTCATTGAACCTATAAACATTTGTTCATTTTCAAATTCCTTCAATAGTTTAATTTTCTTTGCACAATAATCCCCATCTAAAATATTGAAAAACAAAACATTTGAATCTTTATATTTTTTAAGATACCCCTTTTGTGCCATTACGAAATGATAAACTTCTCTTAATGATCTCATCTGACCACCTCCTGAGTTGCATATCATTTTGATATTGTAGTAAATTATTTTTCCATTGTTCAATTGATAACCATCAAATTTTCAGTCCATTCAAACATATTTATTATTTTCTTTACATCCTCTAACTTATTGGTTTTTAAATTGATTCGCATATTTGTTTTATTTACCTTTGTTTTAGATATTTTTTCAATAAGACTTATTTGATATTTTTCACATTCATTATGTTTTCCATTTATATACCAAGACTGAGATTTTCTCCACTCTTTAGTTTGACTAATACTTGGTTCGACCATTTATATATTGTGAAAAACGCGGCGGAAGCCCTTAAAAACCCTAACCCATCTTCCCATCGTTAAAACTTGTGTCCATATGGAACACAATCTATTCTATTCACTCTATCATACAATACCCATATGGAACACAATCTATTTTATACACTCTATCATACAATATCCATATGGAACACAATCTATTCCATTATCTAAAATAAATCTCTTATCATCAAAGGCTCCTAATGCCTTTTTATTTACTTCTTCACTATATATCTTATGTTTATAACTTCTTATTGTATTCATTTTCCTATATTCTTCTTTCTTATTCATCAAACAATTATAATAATTTCTAAAAGTTATTGATTTCTTTATTACATATTTCTTTATTCCCTTTAACCTTTTATCAATCTGATCACCATACTTATAAGCATATGCCTTTGCTCTCAATCCAATAAACTCACTCATTACTTTTCCACCCAACTCATCCTTAAACTTGCCAATAACCTTTTCATTCTTTTTGAAAATAACTCACTCTTCTTACTAAAATTACTTGTATCATATACTCCAATGTTTTTCTTCATATCCTTATAAACATCGTCAGTTTTTATATCTAGAATAAAACTATCGGTGTCCATATACAACAATGAAGCATTTTCACCATACTCTTTCTTTAAATCATTATACAAATAATCATACATCAATATCTTTGATAAATCAAGAACTGCTGTTCCAATATAAATTGGTTTATCCATGACAATACTTTCCTTTTTCATATGAATAGCAGAAAAGTTCTCTGAAAAAACCTCTTCTCTCTCAAAACTTGGTTTATTTATCAATCTAGAAGCTTCTTTCCAAGATGTTGCAAATCTAATGTTTTTCCTGTTTCTAACATTCTCCATTGTCTTTCCAAAGACAGCATTATTCATCAATTTATAGAATTCCCCTTCAAATTTTACTTTTGTATTTGTTCTCATATCTGTATTGAATTTAATATACTTTTTCATCCAAGGACTTTGTTTAAATTTTAAAACTCTATGAATTTTAGCTACTCTCAACCCAGCAGATAAATATTGTCTCAAGTTCCTTTGATGCAAAACATATCCCTCTTTATCATAGAATGTTGTTAATAACTTTTCTGTTGATTTGCCTTTAATATTAAAACTTTTATGATAATCACTGAACCATTCTTTCTTTGGGGTTTCTTTCTCACATGCAAAAGGAAGGTCTTTATGCTTATTATGAAGATCACTTGGGTACTTCAAATCAACTTCAAAATAATAACCTTCTTCTTTGTCATTCAATTTCTCTTGAGAAGAAATAACAATATTCATCAAAGCCTTTTCATAATCCTTTTCTTCCACCCACTCTAATTTACCATAAGGCAGAGATTGAGACATTGCCCATCCATACAAATTATTAGCATCAAAGTACATCAAATAATTACTATCTTTTTCACTCTCATAATTTGGAAGATATTTATTATTTGCTTTAGCATATCTTTTTGAACATACTTGTGATATTCCACCTCTCTTAGACTTCTCAATCATCAAAAGCATATCTACATCACTGACTAAATCTATATCTTGTTTTGTCATTTTCAACATTGCACTCCAAGCTAAACCAGGAGCTGTGAAATAGTGGGCAGGATCTAATCCATAACAATTTTTATTATGGCAGAGTGATCTAAAAGCTTCAAACACATCAGCTAACAATAAAACATCTGTTTTTAGATACAAATCATGATATTCTCCAAGGTTCTTTATCTTAAATATTTTCCAAATTTCTTGTGCGTGTTTATATTCCTTATCACTTATCTCTTCTTCATAAAGGTTATTATAGAAACTTTCTTTTGAAGGAAGTTGTGTTTCTTTAAATCTCATAAATGAATCCATATAACCATAAGGATAAATTCCCTTACTTGTAAGAATTTTCTCTTTACTTTGAATTTCATTCCTTGTTTCAATTTCCTCTCTAGTTAGAATTCCCTCTTTAATCAGAATTTCATCTATAATCAGAATTTCCTCTTTCGTTAGAATTTCATTCTTTGTTCGAATTTTCTGTATAATTAGAATTTCATCTTCAGTGAGAATTTCTTCATTCATTTCCTCATTAATTAGAATTTCCTCTTTACTTTGAATTCTCTCTTTAATCTGAATTTCCTCTTTAGTTAGAATTTCCTCTTTTGGAAAGAATGAATTAAGATTTGGAAAAGAGCCCGTGGAGCTTAGATTTGATGCGAGGTTGGCTAGTGGTGTTCCCATAAACTTGTAAGAATCAAGAAACCGAATACGAGTTATAGGTTTTGTGAATATCATTTTTGTAAATGAAATATACTTTTGACTTGTGTTTGTTATGGCAGAAACATTCCCTGGTGTTTTTGAAAGTTCATTTATAAATAGATGTGTATCATAGTTGGCGCTGTTGTGAAGAAAGACTGGAATAAAAGAAGGTAATTTATAATTAAGATTACAACAGGAATGAGCGGGGCCTCTATATTTACCAGTAAGATGGCAATGATCCCTAACTTTAGACTCCTCAATTTCCTCCTCACAAATATGACAGATATTGTTCTTTCTAAATTCTAATTTTTCTTCTATGGTTAATTTCATCGGTTCATTTGTTTCTTTCATTAATTTACTTAGTCTTATACAATCCTTTTCTAATCGTTTTACAAACTCTTGTGAAGCATTTTTTCCACTATACTGTTCAAGTTTATTATACTTTTCTCCAACAGATGATTTGATATAATAACAGAAACCACAAGGAATATGTTTTTGATATTTATTTGTATATGGTTCTTTTGGATTAGGAGAAGCAGTATTTATCTTTTAAGGATACATTCAAAATCAGCGTATATCACAAATGGGTGCATGATAGATTTATTATAATCTTCAAAAGAAATCTTTTCACCAGGTTTAGGCATTGTAATTACAGCTGATTTATGATTACTACAATATTTTGAATGTTGTTCTAATCGTTCTTTTGTATGAAATGAATTAAGACATCGCTTACAAGGATATATTTTGTTTGCTGTTCTGAATACCTGAGAAGAGATTAATCTTGATAAATTATTGATGTATGTGTAATGTGAATTATTTCCAACACTAAAATATAAAAGATCAATGTGTGTTTCTTCATTTTTAAAGTTGTTTGAAATTTTTAATATTTGAACTTTGTTTGTATCCGTTAATCCATATACATTAATAGAAAGATTATTCTTTTTCTCAAATTTAGGAATATCTGTTAGTGGCATTGGGAAATTAAAATCTTTAATGTCCAAGGTATTCTCATATTTCATATATTGTTTTACTCTTTCTGAATTACATTTTGGTGGATGTAAGTGAGCAAGAACAGACCAGAGAAAACATTTATTATCATTATTCTTAATATTAACAACTGCCTTCTTTCGTTTTATTTCTTTTGGTAATTCAATATAAGAAGAAGCTTTAAGAGGGTTTGATTTTAGAATGTGTACATCTAAAAAGATGATTTTTTAATATTGAATCCACTTCCTACCACTGTATTATCAACATCCTCCTCTTGTCTTGATAGTTCTTCATAAACCCCACTATTCAAAAAATCTTGAAATGATGTTATAAAATGAAGATCTGTCCTCATATAAGGAGTTTGTTCTTCATCTTGTCTTTTCATATTCATTTTCACTCCCATATAAAACTTTAAAGTTTTCATTTCTTTTAATGTTTTTTTAATAAATTTTTCAACATCAGGTTTCACTATTTCAATTGATTCAATTATTGATGATGGACCGGGTTCTCCAAATTGAAAAATCCTTATTTTTATATGCCCTTTAAATGCCCCATCAGTGTTTTCAATATAATAGTCTCCCTTTACTTTAAACTCATTTTTCTTGTGTTTTTGTGATTGAAGATGCCTATTATAACTACTCTTCAAAACATCCTTTGAGCAGGTATCACAATGTTTTCTTTCCAACTCAAGAGGGGATATTTTGTGAAATAGATTAAATGTGTGTTTGTTGGTTCGGAGGTGTTTTCTATAATGTTTATATTTGTGATTACAAACATCGCAGTATGTTGTATTCACCATATTTATATAATAAAACTTTGCTTAAACTAAAAATTTCTTGATGAAAATTTCGTTTATTTTACAGGTGAATCTGTGCTTAAACTAAAATTTTCTTGATGAAAATTTCGTTTATTTTACAGGTGAATCTGTGCTTAAACTAAAATTTTCTTGGTGAAAATTTCGTTTATTTTACAGGTGAATCTGTGCTTAAACTAAAATTTTCTTGATGAAAATTTCGTTTATTTTACAGGTGAATCTGTGCTTAAACTAAAATTTTCTTGATGAAAATTTCGTTTATTTTACAGGTGAATCTGTGCTTAAAACCATTTTATCCTCCAACTTTTTCACTTAATAAATACAATGTTTCAAGACACAAAAGACAAGTTTCAATCAATCTCTTCATTTGTTAAAGATGCTGAGAAATATGTCAAGGATGTAAAATTGAACAAAGATAAATATAACAACTATTGGATAAAAACAATTATGGTGGATATGATGAGTTCTTCAATTTACTTCAGTGGAAGGGCTTTTAGTATACCTGGAAGAACATCAATTAAGGTATCTCTAACAAAAGTTTCTCCTCTCCTTCTGGCAATATATTCAAAACTAGAAAAAGCAATGAAACAAGAAAAGGTATCAAAAAATAAAAACCTTATGGATGAAGCTTTAGAAAGAAAAGATAAGACCATCTGTAATATGCAAGGAGAAATTTGTATTTTTTTCAACAACCCTAAAGATATAAATCCTGATGAAATAAAGGATGTTAATATATCAGGTGAAATGACATTTCGTTCAATTGTAGTTAAGGATCATTTTAAAATTACCTTTAATATAAAAAATGTAGCAGTTGAATCTGTTAATGAAAAAATGTATATCGATATCGATGGTAATGTTTTTTCTACTAATTAAATGAGCCAATATTCAACTGAAGATTTTGAAGATTATGAGAGTGATTATGATACCGAGAGTTTGCATTCAAACGATAGTTATGACACCGAGAGTTTGTGTTCAAATGATAGTTATGAAAGTATAGATGATTCTGAAAGTATCGAAGATGATATCGAAGATGAATTTCAGTTTAAGTAAAGTTTTACTTTATAAATATGAATAGTTTACTCGATTTTGAGCCTCTTGAATTCCATGATTCTCCATATGACAAATTTGAGAATTGTCCTGCGTGTGAAAGACGGGGATTAAACACAGAGTCAAAAGCCTATAAACAATGTATATTCTGTGATTATCTTCTAATTAATGATAATCAAAAATATAAAAAGGAAAATAATTCTTTTAGATTTACACCAAAAATGAATTACTTTACAAGATTGATTCGAGAAATGAATGTAAAGAACGAGGGTGAGAACACACCTTTCCTTACAAGGGAAGAAACTGAACGTATTAGAGAAATGTTCAAAGGATTGTTGTTATATCTTATTCATGGATGTGATTTTCAGGGAAATATCAACACAAGATATTGCATAAATAAAATAATGGATTATCTTGAAATTAAACCTGAACTTAGGATAAAATATAGAATTTCGAAAAAAGCCAAGAATAAATTAAATAACCTGTTTTCCAAATATATAAATGAATGATTTTTTACCTATTTGGGAAAATAAGATAAAATTTGACAACCATAAAAATCTCCCAAATTCATTAAGATGCCTCATAGTTGGTTCAAGTGGATGTGGAAAAACCTGCTTACTTTTAAAGATGCTCCTCACTCCCAACTTTTTAGATTATGATAATTTAATAATTTTCACAAAGTCGAGTTTTCAACCAGAGTATCAACTACTCTCACAAGGTTTTAATGCTGGTCTTCAAAAAGAAGATATAATCGGTTTATTTAAACTTCAAAAAAACCTAAATGATTTTAACATTGAAGATATAATACAACTATTTTGTGATACACAGAGATGTAAAAAGAAATCAAAACCGATAACTTGTATTCTGAGTGATAATACGGATGATATACCGTCTCCCCAAGATTTGGATAAATCCAAAAAGAACCTCGTTATCTTTGATGATTGTGTTAATGAGAGAAACCAAACGGTAATGGACAGCTACTACACAAGAGGGAGACATTCTTCTTGTAATTGTATTTATCTTAGTCAATCGTACTTTCAGCTTCCTCGTCGTTCCATCAGAAACAATGCTAATACTTTTATTTTATTCAAGTTAAATTCAATAGATATAAACAATTTTTGGAGAGACAATTGTTCTACATTATGTAGTAAAAAGGAATTTGGGGATTACATGAAACACACGACTGAAAAATATAAATATATTGTTGTGAAACAAGATGAGATATTAAATGATATTTTTCAATAAATAAATGGATGCGAAAGAAAGAGCAAGAAGATTTAGGGAACATCAAGAGTTGGTTTCAAAAGTTGTAAAACAGCAGGAAGACATAAAGAAGAAACGCAGACAGAAACTAACGGGCGAAGAAGCATTTGAAAGAAAACAAGAGAAATTTTTTAAACCACTTTTAAAAACTTCCCAAGGAAAAATGAAAGATGTTTCCACATTTCCCACGGTAGAATATACTCCTAAAAAACTTCAAATGTTAAAAGATTTCAGTCAAATGACGGAGGAAGAATTAGAGCATTTAGGAGAATTAGAATATGATGATGAAGGTTTATTTCAACAACTGGAAGAGATTAATTGACCCCCTGATTATATTGTGAATGCTCTTCAAAACAATGAATATTCAGCGGATTCAAAAACCAAAGCAGGACTCATTCCAACAGAACAATCAGCAATATTTCATCTTGTTCAAGAAAAGGTATTGATATTTAATGATGAATTAAGGTTCTTGGGTTCTGCTCAACCCCCTGTTGAACTAACTCCAAGATTAATGTTTCTTCTCACAAAAGATGGAAGATTAGGTTCAACTGTGAGGGATGAATCAAAGTATATTGATAAACCATTGGATATGGAAAATAATGATGATAGAGTATATATTGATCTGCTGAACACTCTAAATTATAAGGTTATTCTTTCTGGTAAAAGTAGGAAGAATGAGAAGGAGAAACACATTATTCAGGCTTTAAGTATCCTTGGTTCAGGTGTTAGTTTTCTTCCAAATGACCCATCGCAATTAGTTAATAGACTGTTATTGTTGTTAGGCAGTAAGAAGGCTGGAAATAACAATTGTTTTAATGAAGCATCAGCCATTTTAGACCAGTTGATGAACATGAAAATAATTAATAAATATCAATATAAAGACATTTTATCTCATATTAAATAAGATGAGAAGCACAATCCTTAGTTTCAATTTCACAACAAGCGACCACACATCTTCATTCCCATACCCACTACAACTTGACACAACAAAAGAATATGAGGCATCTTTATTGTCCATGGAAACTTATAATACCTTATTTAATATAACCGAGAAAAATGGCAAGTTTAGTTATAATCCAGGAAGTGGATACAAAACGATAACAGTCTCACCCGGAGCATATGAGATTTCTCAAATATCTTCCGAAATTGCTCGTCTTATGAAAGAACAGGGTGATGAACCAAAAAATATTGTTATAAACATTCAAAAACATACTTCAAAATCAACGATTAAAGTTAAAAATAACTACAAGGTTGATTTCACAATTGATAATTCATTTAGAGAGTTATTGGGTTTCTCCTCAAAAAAGATTGAAACTAATGGGACGTTTTACAGTGATAATGTCATTCAAATATCCTCAGGAATAAATTCGGTGTTAATTCACTGTGATTTGATTGATGGTGCTTATAATGATGGGAAAAAAACAAATACAATATTTTCATTCAGCGCATACTCAACCCCAATTGGTTATAAATTCAATATGGAACCCAAAAATTTGGTTTATCTACCTGTGTCAGGAAAAACCATACACAGAGTAAATTTTAGGATAACCGACCAAGATAATCGTGTGATTTCTTTTAATGGAGAAGTTATATCCATCAGAATTCACCTACGTGAAGTTTTCCAATAAATAAATACAATGGTTATTGTGAGGAAACACGAGTTGGGAAAATATAAAATAATTACAGGGGATGGGATGTTCCTTTCCCCATACTACAAGGGTGAAGGTATGTATCTTGGTAGAGGATACTATAAACCTAAGAGACAAAGGGGTGTTGGGCATCAATTTAGAGGAGATGGGATAATTGATACTCTCATGGGTATTGGTTCAACTATTCTTAAACATAAAGATCTAATTGGTTCAACTGCTTCTGCTGTGGGAAATGTTGCAGGTGCTGTAAAGAGTATAAAAGATGCCCAGAAGGAATCTCATAAATTACAAGCAATAAAAGAAATTAAGAAAGGCAAAACTCAGTTGACACACCAAGAACGACAGAAAATAATTCAAATACTTGGATCAGGGTTTCAAAAGTTTTAACATCTTTTTTTTCCTAAATAAATACAAGTATGGAAGCAATTGATAGTATCTATGATTTGGATGATACTATTATTATCTCAAACTCCACTAAAAAAGAAGATTACTTCAAGGTAAATGCAATAACTGGAACAGACTGGAATACGAATGGTACAAAAAGTTTTGAAATAAATAATCAACAAACCTATTTGAATCTCTCCGAAAGTTTCTTGTTGTGTAAATTTAAATTCACTAAGGCTGGGAATAACACAAACGCTACACTTGTAAATGATTTCTTCTGGAAAATGTTTGATAGTGTGCGTTTGTATATTGGAACACAAGAAGTTGAAGCGGTTGATTATGTCTCTGCTGTATCTGAAATGATAAAATTTACACTCTATACATTCAGTGATAGAATGGGAAAGGGGTCTGTCGAAGGTTTTATTCCTGATATGTCAACGGGAACAAACACAGACCCTGGGTATACTCAAAGGAAAGGAATGTATAATGATGATACAAAAGCAGAAAATAGTTTTACTGTGGCAGTTCCTCTTAAAGGTATATTTGGATTTTGTGATCATGATAAAGTTCTGTATGGCCTTAAAATTAGATTTCAACTACAAAGGAATGATAATGAAAATCGATTGCTTTTTGGTGTTGGTAGTGCTTTTGGTGATCAGAATAAATTTGTAATTGAGGAAATGAGTTGGTATATCAGTGAATATACTCCTAATCTTAAAACAGAAGAGATGTTGAATCGAAGACTTAACTCAAAGAAACCACTCAGTGTATCATACCTCAAAAGAAGATGTCAACACGTTAAACTCAATCAAACTACTTACACGTGGAATTTGGGTGTTCTGGAAGGAAAGCCACGATATCTGTGGATCATTTTTAAAAAGCCAGATGGTGATACTGCGACTGATAAGAATAATGCATTGAGTGATAATGCTAAGGTGAAACAACTTCGCGTTTCTCTAGATGGAACATTTTACCCACGAGATAGATTGGAAATTAATTGGGAAAAAATGATTTTGCTGAAGCATACAAGTCTTACCAAAAGGTGTGTGAAAGTAATGGAAATAAAGAACCTATTTTGGATATGACAGCATTTAAAAGTTTGTATACAATCTATGCGTTTGACCTGAGCGCTCAAAAGGAAACTATAAAGTCTAATCGAGTGGATACTTCCCTATACATTGAAAGAGGAGAGAGTGAAGAAGTTGATACATATTGTTTGCTTTTGGAAGAAACAGAATTGCAGATTAATACAGATAATGGTGTGATGATTAGTCTCACATAATTTTTTGTTAAATAAATGAGTGGCAAAGTACCAACTGGGGTATATGTTAATCAAATCAATCTTCATAAACTATCATCTTGTGTTCAAAATCAAAAGCCTTGTACGATTAACGTTAATACAATTCAGAGAAAAGGAGCAGTAAGAATTGATGTTTTTCTCACAAGAGAACAGGTTAAAATCTTGAATGACACTGGCTCACTTAAAATTAAAATGACAAAACCAATGTTGAAAAAATATTCAATAAGAGAGACGAGTGGAGGATTTCTCCCATTTCTAATTCCTTTATTTGCTGGTTTAAGTGCGGTTGGAGCATTGACGGGTGGTATTTCAACAGCGGTGAAAACTGCCAACGAAAGGAAGGCTCAACTCCAGGCTCAAAAAGAATTGGAAAGACATAACAAAGAGTTGGAGAAACAAATTAGTGGAAGTGGTGTAATTGTCGATTTTGCTGAAAAACTTGAAGGTCTGCCTGATAAAGCGAGATTGCTAGTTGGAGATATGCTTTCTTCTATAGCACAAGCAGGTGTAAAATTAACGAAAAGAGGTAATGGATTATATCTTTCTAATAAATAAATGAGCATTGATGAGTGGTTGAAAGAATTTGGAAAGAATACAACATCAAATTTACAACTTGTCAAATATTGTAAGAAATTAAAAATTCATAATGTGGTTATTTGTATGAGAGATGAATTAACAAATGTGCCGAAACATACAAAGAATATTATTATGAACTTAGAAGATAATAATGGGAACGGTTCTCATTGGGTTTGTATTTTTAATAGTCAAGACAAATATTATTTTGATAGTTTTGGTCTTCCACCTCCTGTTGAAGTCATAAAATTCTTACAGAATGGTGTTTATCAAACATTTCAAGTCCAAGAATTAAATTCCAAGTGTTGTGGCCAATTATGCCTATATGTGTTATTTCAACTCAACAAAAATAAAAAATTTTATGATATTATTTTTAATCTAATATAAATGACTTATGTTGGTAAAGATGGTTCTATCTTTGGTGTATCTCAAGAACTGGATATTGATTTATCAAATTATTACACAAAGGCACAGGCTGAACGACATAAATATAATATAACCAAAAATATTAACATGAAAAATGCTTATAAATTAAAAAATTATCCAAGCCCGACTGACGCGAATGACTTGGTGAGATTAAGCGATTTATCACAATATATATCCTTAAATAAAACAGCCGTGTATTCCAAAGATACAGAAGTGTTGATATTATCTCCAGGTCATACAGAATTCACAGTTCGAATTAAAATAAATTTTTATAAAGAAGGGCGTATCGTTTGTATGAGAATAGAACAATGGGGGTATGATATGAATGATTTAGGGTATAATTGGTCATTTAAAATTAACCTCGAAGACCTGGAACAATTAAATCAGTCTCGTAAGGAAGAATATTATCCACTTGGTATCGAGAATGAGTTTTGTGGGGCTACGATTAGTAAACAACAAATAAAAGAATTTAATAAGGGTAAATATAATAATGGTTTTGCCCTTGTTTATCTCATGAAAACAGAAAAAACAGGATTATATATCATAAGTAAGGAAATACAAAATGATTTAACTATGGGAAGATGGGGAGGTGTTTCGTGCCATAATATTGTTCTAACATATATTTCTAATACATAAATGACAGCAAGAAGGCTTCAAGAAAATTATCATTTCTGTGTCCAAGCATACCTTCAAGAAAAGGGTATTCGGTATTTTAATAAATATGTTCTACAACATAAGAATGAGGTATTTTCAATAAAAGATTGGCATTATGCTGATGTTGATAAACCGACAACTTTAGATTTAATTAGAATGTTAAATAATGAAAAAATTATAAAGTTAAGAAAAGGTAAGGCTCTTTTAGAAATTCAAAAGAAATTTTATTGGTTTCCTGTTGTAAAAAATTATTTTGGATACAGGAATAACAAGAAATCCTGATGAATATATGTATAATATTCTATGGGGTGTAAGCGATTCAAGGATAGTAAGGGATGAGGAAGGAGTTGAAGAAGAGAGGGAAGAGGAGGAAAAGGAGAAGAGGGAGAAGAAAGAGAAGGAGGAAAAAGAGAAGAGAGAGAAGGAGGAGAGGGAGAAGAGAGAGAGGGAGGAAAGAGAGAAGGGAGAGAGGGAGGAGAGAGAGAAGAGAGAGAGAGGGAGGAGAGGGAGAAGAAAGAGAAGGAGAGGGAGGAGAGGGAGAAGAAAGAGAAGGAGGAAAAAGAGAAGAGAGAGAAGGAGGAGAGGGAGGAAAGAGCGAGACAAAATAAATATCAAAATATGGAAACCAGTGAGATTCAAAAAGATTAAGGGTATTACAGAAAATAACTCAACCCACCGAGGAGGAAAAGAAAGAATTGACAAGTCTATTTGCAATACTTTCGACAAGACTATTAGCATCGACAAGATATGGATTTTAATTCAAGTTTTTCATTTTTTTTTTTTTCTTAAATAAATGGAGGAGAGAGTGAAGGCATTTCTAAGGATTCTTTATGTTTTAAAAATCAAGATTCAAATGTGCATGTTGGAAACTAAAAAGGTTTTTGCACTCTGCAGGAATTTTTCTCATAAATAAATGAGTTATTGTCTCAAATGTAAAAGAAAACTAATACTAAAAATATTTCATATATTAAAAGTAAAAATAACAGGGTTATACAAAAAGGTATATGTTCGGTGTGTGGGTCAAAAAAACCTCAATTTATCTCCCAACACAAACTAGGAGGAGATATCCAAAAGTTTTTATCAGGAAGTAAATTTACAACTACTGGAATACCAGGGGAATTACATCTTCCAGGGTATTCTTTCTGTGGCCCAGGCACAAACTTGGATAAAAGATTAGATGAGGCAGACAATCCTAAATCCTGGAGTAAGCCTATCAATAGAGTTGATGAAGTGTGCATGAGACACGATATTGATTATGGGAATACCACAACGTTGCAAGAAAAGCATGAAGCCGATAGAGAAATGTTGTATAATTTGTCTCTGATACAAAATCCAACCTTGAGAGAAAAAGTTGATCGGTTCATTGTGAAGAAGATGATCAGTGCTAAATTGAAACTTGGACTTGGAAATTCAAAAAACTTATAGGCTCTAATGATGCCATTAAGACTGAAGAGCAATTAGCTGATGAATTACATAAACCAATATTCACAAAGTTTCAGAGAAGGAAAGTTTATTCCAAGGAAGTTGATTATATCTGGTCTGCTGATTTGATTGAACTCAATAATGATAAGGGGTACAAGTATGCTTTAACCGTTATTGATTTGAGGAGTAGATATGTGTGGGTTGTACCATTAAAAAACAAAACAGGTAATACTCTTATGTTAGCCTTCCAAAAGATATTTAATAAAAGTAAGAGAAAACCTAAAAAATTGTGGACTGATGAGGGTAGGGAGTTTTATAACAAGACATTTATGAATTTTCTAAAAAATAACAGCATTACATTATACAGTACCTTTAATGAAGGGAAGGCAGTTGTTGTTGAACGTTTTAATCGTACCTTAAAAGAGAGACTATATAAAAAATTCACACAACTCGGTTCACAACAATGGTCATCTTTTATTCAGGATATTGTGGATAAGTATAATGACACGATTCACACGGCAACAAATATGAAACCATCAGAAACATTTACAAAATTAAAATATGAAAAAGAGATTAATGTCAGAAAACCTAAGTTCAAAGTTGGTGATATCGTAAGAATATATCGGTGGAAATCTCATTTTGAAAAAGGTTATACGAAAAGATGGACCAACGAGCTTTTTAAAATTGTTGATGTAATAGATACGGTTCCTTGGACTTTTAAGATATATGATTTGGAAGGGGAAGAGATTTTAGGTTCATTTTATTCACAGGAATTACAAAATACAAAGATAAATTGAAATTTTTTGACTCCGCCCCTTTTTGGCTCCACCCACACAAGCCCCCGCCCACACAAGCCCCGCCCACACAAACCCCACACAAACCCCACCACACACCCCCCCACAAGCTCCAATAAATTGAAATTTTTGACTCCGCCCCTTTTTGACTCCGCCCACACACGCCCCTCCCACCGAAGCCCTGCCCACACAAACCCCACACAAACCCCACACAAGCTCCACACAACCTCCACACAAAAACTCCACACAAGCTCCACACACACAAACCCCACACAAGCTCCACCCATATTCATCATATTCACATAATTAGTGATTAGTTAATTAGTTCCCCACACACACAACATGTTTATTTAATTAAAAAATTATCCACCCATCCACACAAGCTCCACTCATCCACCCATCCCCCCATCTCTCCACCCATCCATTTATCCACATAAGCCTCATCCACATTCACCCCTCCCACACAAGCTCCACCCACATAAACCCCTGCCCATATAAACCCTGCCCACATAAACCCCTCCCACATAAGCCCTGCCTACACAAGCTCCACACAAAAACTCCACACACATAAACCCCTCCCACACAAGCTCCACCCACATAAACCCCCGCCCACACAAGCCCCACCCACACAAGCCCCACCCACACACACACACCCTGCCCACACAAGCCCCTCCCACACACACCCCACCCACACAAGCCCCCACCGAAGCCCCGCCCACACAAGCCCCGCCCACACAAGCCCCACCCCCCTCATCCCCCTGTGCGCCCCCACCTTTGACCCACCACCTCCCTCATCCCACCCCCACCCTTCCCCACACACACACATGGGGAGGGAGGGATGGGATGAGGGGGTGATGGGTCATTGGGGAGCGCACCTACCCCCTACCCCCAACCCCCCACCTTTACATCTCTTTTATTCTTTTCTTGTAATTCAGAATCAAGTAATTGTAAACAAAACAAATATAATTTATTAATATTGAAAATATTAAATATTCATTTGCGAGAATGTACAATCTTTCCCAGCAATCTTCTTCAGATGCCTTGTGATTTCGAAACTCAGACACCATATTCTGTTTTGAAACAAAAAGTGGATAATAATTAGGTTCTATAAAGATAATTACATGGTAATATGAATAAGCCTCGTTGACCACTGAATTAACACACCAGGAGCCTGTCATCCTTTCAAGGTCAATAAAATGAATTCCAGTGTACTGACAAAACCACGTCCAAACTAATGATGCAACCAACATAAGGCGACATTCTAAAGAGAGAGTGATATTAATAATAATTCAGAAATATTTACCTCCAGAAAATCATGTGTTGTATGAGTGATATTAATAATAATTCAGAAATATTTACCTCCAGAAAATCATGTGTTGTACAAGATTGCTTCAACAGCTGATGTTGTGCGATAGTGCTGAAAAAAAAAAAAATAATAAGTCAAGGGTATAGATGAAGACACAGACAGGGAAAGCAACACACACACACACACACGCACACACACACATACACACACACATAGACACACACACACGTGCCTCACCATTGGTTTAATTCATTCGAGATCAGAGACCAGTCATTATAAATCATTGGCCTCTTCAATAAGAGCAGAGAGAGGTAGGTAGAAAGACAGACAGAGAGAGAGGCACACACACGTGTCTCACCATTGGTTTAATTCCTTCGAGATGAGAGGACGTGATAAGACTTCATGCCACTCATTGAAAATGTCTTTCAATTCTCTTCTAAAATCATTGATCTCTTCAATAAGAGTATTAATTTCATGAACCACGTCGTGATATGTGAACTCAATTTCTTCCAATGCCCTGTCAGGGAAAAAATATATATATATATATATATATATATATCAGAATTATCATGATTTAATTAAT